>NC_133770.1:224144365-224145522 GCF_003597395.2 Chelonoidis abingdonii | reverse complement strand
CTCTCCTGAGATACATAGACACAAATGTTCACGGTGAGCCTTGCAGTCCCAGTGAGGATGTGAGTGGTGAGGAGATGCCTGATCTTCCAGTTAGTCAGAGTGCAGGTGACCTGGCAGCTACTGCAGCATCCATATCTCCATCTCAAATGGATGGAACCATGCAAATTCCTGAAGAAAACTGTAGATCAGAGAAGAGTGTGGTGGAGGTACAAGAAAGAGCTGCTGCTGAGTTTAGTTCCTTAAGTCTAGATGATCCAGGACCCACTTGAGCAGTAGCCTGAGGGACTTCCTTGTAGTGCATGGGCCACAGCAAGTGAAAAACTTCATGTTCCTCAAAGACAATGAAAACAGAAGTTTCCATCCAACACATTACTGGTGTGAAATCCCCAATGGTGACAAAGTGGAGAGGTCATGGGTCATGTACTCAAAAACCCAGAATGCTGCATACTGTTTTTGTTGCAAACTCTTCCGGTCTAATGTTCCAGCCACATTGGATTCTACAGACATAGAGGACTGGAAAAATCTGACTAGAAATCTGGCATGCCATGAGAAGGCAGCAAATCACCAGAGAGCATTCCATAGGTGGAAAGAGCTTGAGATGAGACTAAGGTTAAAGGCCACCATAGATGATCAGGATCAAGAAGAGATTGCATCAGAGTCTCTTTACTGGCAAAATGTTCTGAAAAGATCATTGCCATTGTGAGAATGCTTGCTACCCAAAACCTAGCACTGAATGGCACTTCAGATCAGCTGTATGTGCCAAACAATGGAAACTTCCTTAAAATTGTGGAGCTGACGGCTGAGTTTGATGCTGTACTCCAGGAGCATCCAAGAAGAGTCACCCCCCAAGAAATGTACACACACCACTACCTTGGAAAAACTATTCAAAATGAGATCACACAGTTACTGGCAACAAAAGTCAGACTGAAGATTGTGGCAGATCTGAAGTCAGCAAGATATTGCTCTGTTATTCTGGACTGCACACCTGAAATCAGCCATACGGAACAAATGACTTTAATGGCGCGTTTTGTAACAGAACCTAGTGAAAATGTCCCTGCAATGGTGACTGTCAGACAGCATTTTCTAGAATTTATTGACATTGATGATACTACAGGAGCTGGTATGACAAATGTGCTTCTTAAAAAGCTGGAAGATAC
>NC_133770.1:224124702-224139358 GCF_003597395.2 Chelonoidis abingdonii | reverse complement strand
GATTCTGCCTTGCTGATCCCGCCTGCCCGCACTTTGGAACAGAGGGGCAGGGCTGGTCTTTGCGTTGTGTCAGGGTTGCAGCCTCACCACTGAGTCCATGTTCCAGGGGGAAGCTGCACAGTGATCTCCCACCTCTGTGCAGCCAGTGGCCTATGCTCCCCAATGCCATGCTGGAGCTTCCACATTTATTTGATGAATAAAATTTGCAGAATTTTGCAGAATTTTAAAACATTGTGCACAGACTTTTTATTTTTTTGGCACAGAATGCCCTCAGGAGTAAACACTGGAGAAAAGTAAATGTGACACAGATTTTCCCTGACAATTACCCTAATCTAACTGCTATATCTAGTAAGATAATAGATCAATAGATCAATTATTACAGGGGAAAAAAAATCACTATGTCTGAGAGCTGAACCCTGCATCTATTAAAGGCCATGGCAGCACACCCATCTGACTTCAAGGTGTGTGGGATTCAGTCTCTAGAAGGAAAATAACTACAAGCAGTAAGTAAAAAGCATTTACAAATATGTCTGTTAAGATTTAGTCATGCTTTGACAAAAATCACATTAGTAAACAGTGAGCACCAGATTTATTATATCTGTATTCTATATGACACTGTCTCACACAAAAACTTAGCTAGACAAAGTATCTACTGTAGGAAACAATCCCATACTGCCAAGGAAAAGGACTAGATGAGAATGTCAGTCATTTCTATTACTAGTTGGGAACTTTTCAACACATTTTTAGTCTGAAAATGCAGATTTGCTGGCACTGAAACTTTTTTCCAAAGCATATTGGTTCCAACACAGGTTTAGTTGGGAAAGATTGTCTGGTTTTGACCAGGGGAAGAGACAACATGCCCCAGAATAGACATGTGGGAGAGCCAGATCCCTGCTCTAAATCAGGCAGAGCACTCCCGTTAAAACTTAAGTTTTGGTGAAACTTTCATCAGGATAATTAAGAAAGAATAGCCAATAGCCCAGTGGTTTGGGCACTCACATGAGATGTGGGAGATGCAGGTTCAAGTCCCTGGTCTGAATCAGACAGAGCAGGAAGGGACCTGAACCTGGGTGTCTCATATTCCACTTGAGTGCCTGAATCACTGGTCTATTGCTATTCTGTGTTCCCTCTCCCACTCTGGTTTTTGGGGTTTCATTTTAAAAAAATATAAACACAAAAGGTCTTGGTTTCATTCCATATCAGAATGGAAATATATACCAAAACCTCAACATTTTCGTGAAAGGGAACTCTTATTTTCCAACCAGCCCAAGTTGCTTTTCATCTCCATTTCTTATGGATAAGAAAGCCTACTATCAGCTATTGCTACTTTAATTAAGAGTAGTAAGGAAATGGATTCAAGGATTGCAGCAGGTCAAGGAAGTAGTGTCCTGCTTTAGAACGCTAACTTTCCTCCATTTCAATGGAGCAAACCAGGAACAAGGAAGAATCCAAATGCTAAGAGGAAAAAAATTCAGGTTACTCATCCCCTCTTCTCACCAATATTCTAGCTCCAAACAAAAGACTGTGTCACAAGTGACACTGACAGGAAAAAAAATATTTAAATTATCCTATCAATATAACAGGCAAGTGAAATCAGAATGAAATTTCCTATGTTCTACCATATTTAAAAAGAGGACCAAGGGTCCTTCAGTCCCAAGGTGTTAGGTGGCGGATTGTGCATCATGCATCTAAACCTCTGTGTGTATTGCATATCTCAGAGGATTAATTTCAACCTGAAATGCAATAGCATAAGAAGAAAGAATTTACATTTCTGAAGCCAAAGGGAGTATTTACTTCTATATCTCATCCATAAAGACAGCACAATTAAGAGCTAGAGCTAAATTAGAATTTGGAGAAACATGCCAATAAAGCACTTTTTAAATACACTATTAATTTTTATGGTCTTTAAGAAATGTTGTCCAACAGAGACAGTGCATTAATGAACTGGAACTCCAAACAGTTCTTGAAAGGTTTATATTTTTTTCTGTTAGGGTCTGAATTCCTGTTTTGTCTGATTACGCACAATGGCAGTGGTAAGTCTAAAACAAAATTATTTTATGAAGAATTCAAACCAGAAACTTTAAGGGTATTTTTTTTATTTAAGAAAATAATTGTCACACCTCAGTGGTTGTTTTCATAACAGGACATGCTAATGGCAAACAGTAACACAAAGCTTAACTGACTAGGAATTTTCTACCAGGGTCTAGTTTAACTCCTTTGTTGATGGTTCCCCCACTGCAGAATCTGCATGGCAATAAAATTTGGTTATGTTTTCTGCAGTTCCATTAGAATGCGAATGTTGTTGACACTTCAGGAGGGACACAGCAATATTCACATGGGTGCATTCTGCTCCACACAGCTGCTGTTACCTGAGAAGGCACAGAATTGGCCCATCCATTATTTCTCCCTCCTATTTATTTATAAAACTATTAATAATTATTTCTACATAGCTTCTCTGCAGTACCACATATATTTCTTAAATACAAAATTATATGTCCAAGCACAATTAACCCAGAAAGTAATACATTGTATAATCTGACAATAGTATCTCACATTACTAAAAAAGGAGACAGCTTTAAAATGGAAGGCTCTCCTAAATTAAGTGCATTATGTCACATAATTATACATTTGTTATGAACCACTATTCAACTCCTTTCGTGCTTTTATTTTTGTCTTGAGGGAAAAACAGGCCTATAATTTATAGAGTTCCCAAAAGGTATTTAAAAGGAATTATGTACAAGAGGACAAGGGTCTGTAAGAAAATACATCGTCATCTTTATTTATTCATTAAGGTGTAACATTGGTTTTGAAAGCACTTAATACTAACAAGAAGCAAGCAGTTTTAGGTGACAAAACAAGCTTCAAATTTTTAAAAGAAAATTAATTATATATTATATTACATTACAAGTAAAGGTCTCTGTGAGGACAGCTACAATTTTTGTAAATATGTAGGGACATAAAATACTCTACCATGAGGCTGTGGAAAAAGGCATTTTGGATAACTGGTTGGAAAATCGGAGAAACTTTCTGCAAAATTTTTCATGAAAAAAAGTGTCCCTTTTTCCTACCAAAATTATTAAAATTCAATATTTTTCAACCAAATATAGATGAAAGGGAAATCAGGGTTTACCTACATATTTATATATACCCACAATATGCAATTATACCTTTCAGCATTTAAGTGAAAAATATGATGCAGAAAGAATTAACCAGTGGCTCTGCACTATTGCTGCCATTTCCTGTGCCTTAAAGTCCAACTTAAAAAGCAGGCCTCCAGTCACTCTACCACCACCCTCAAATTGGGCACCAGCTTTTAAAGACCACCATCCTGCACAGCAACAGAATTGTGAATGCTCAGAAACACACACTTTTTTAAACTGCAAAAATGCTTACCATCACACAGGCTACCAGCTACAAAGGTTGTACTTGTTCCTAACAATGCTACTGGTCCATTATTAGATTGAAATGGTAGAATTATCAGTAATAATACAGAAAAGGCAAAGTGTTCAATATACATTTCTGTGTATTTCTGTTCTGTATTTGAGAAACACAGATGACGCAGTCATATCATATAACACACTTGTCATTTCACTGTATCTCAGGAGGATGTTAAACAGCAGCTACTCAAGTTAGACATTTTAAAATCAGTAAGTCCAGAAAACTTATACCTAAGAGTTTTATAAGAGCTGGCAAAGGAGCTCACTGGACTGTTAATGCTGATTTTCAGTAAGTCTTGGAATACCAGGAAAGTTCCACAAGATTTGAAGAAAGCAAATGTTGTGCCAATATTTAAAAAGATTAAATGGGACAACCTAGGTAATTACATACCTGTCAGTCTGACATCGACCCTGAGCAAAATAATGGAGTGACTGATGCAGGACTTAATTAATAAAGAAATTGAAGGAGGGTAATATAATTAATCCCAATCAACATGCATTTATGGAAAATAGATCCTATCAAACCTCTTTTTGATGAGATTGCATGTTTCGTTCATAAAGTTAATAGTATAGACATACTATTCTTAGGCTTCTGTAAGGCATTTGACTTTGTACCAGTGACATTTTGATTAAAAAACTAGAAAAATATAAAATTAAGATGGCACATTTTAAATGAATTAGAAACTGGCTAACTGAAGGTCTCAAAATGTAGTTGCAAACGGGGAATCATCATTGAACAGGTGGGATCCCACATGGATCAGTTCTTCTCCCGATATTATTTAACATTTTTACTAATGATATGGAAGAAAATATAAAGTTATCACTGATAAAGTTTGCAGACACACAAATTGAGAGAATAATAAATAAAGAAGAGAACAGGTCACTGATACAGAGTGATCAGGATTGCTTGGTAAGCTAGGCACAAGCAAAAATACATGCATTTGAATACAACTAAATGTAAATGTATACATCTAGGAAAAAGAATGTAGGCCATACTTACATGATGGGGGACTCTATCCTGGGAAGCAGTGACTCTGAAAAAGATTTGGGGGTCACAGTAGATAATCAGCTGAACATGAGCTCCCAGTATGATGCTGTGGCCAAAAGGGCTAATGCAATCCTTTGATGCACAGACAGGGGAATTTTGAGCAGGAATAGAGAGGTTGTTTTACCTCTATATTTGGCACTTGTGCAACCACTGCTGGACTACTGTATCCACTTCTGGTGTCAACAATTCAAAAAGGACGTTGATAAATTGGAGAAGGTTCAAAGAGCAGTCACAAGAATGATTAAAGGATTACAAAACATGCTTTATAGCAAAAGATTCAAAAAGCTCAAACTATTTAGCTTAACAAAGAGAAGGTTAAGGTGTGACTTGATTACAAGTCTATAAGTATCTACAAGAAAACATTTAATAATGGGCTCTTCAGTCTAGCAGAGAAAAGTATAACATGATCCAAGGGCTGCAAGTTGAAACCAGACAAAGTCAGACTGGAAATAAGGCCTACATTTTTAATGAGACAGTAATTAACCATTGGAACAATTTAACAAGGGTCATGGTAGATTCTCCATCACTGAATTAGCTGTTTTTATAAAAGATCTGCTCTAGGAATTATTTTGGGGAAGTTCTATGGCTAGTGGTATACAGGATGTCAGCCTAGATGCTCACAGTGGTCCCTGCTGGCCTTGGAATCTATAAATCATGGATCCAGCAGACCTGGTTGCCATGGACCTGGAGTGCAAATGGGGCTATTTGACCAATACCTTTCAATCTCAGGTCCAACACCTGACATTACTTGTATCAGATTTGGTTAGATGACGTGCCACTACAAACTCATTTTATTTTTGCTGGTCACAAAGCATAACATAAACAAAGTTGTCAGGCGAGGAGCAGTGTCTATGTTCTCCACAACCAATCTCCACTACAAGAGAGGACTCATTCATACATGAGTCCCAGGACAAAATCAACACAAGTACCTTGTAGTGTACAGTATGCCCTACAGGTCCACAAAATTCCCAGTGGAACGAGTGTTGTTACCAAATCTGGCAAAAAGGGATAGTGACAGAGACTTCTCCAACATGATGATCAGGACTTTATGTCCATCATGACAAACACAGTGTTCTACCAACAGGTCATCAGGCCCATGCACATGGCCAGACACATCCTGGACCTGAACTACTGGTTTGACCAATTCCTCCACTTCTCTCATGCCCACATGAGGTGGGCCATCTATGCCAGTCCATATTCAGAGGCTCATGGATCCCACGTTTCCATAATTACCTGCTGACAATCAATGACCAAACACTAGACCATGAATCAGAGAGGCTGGTAGGACCCTAAAACCATTTGCCGTAAGATTCATTGATGCACCAGCCCCTTCACATGACAATATCACCAAAAATCACAATGACATTACTTGGAAAAGACAAATCTGAATTTCATCATCTAAGGTCAGATCTGACTTTAGAACCTATACTATGGCAGTGAGTGATGCTAAGACAGACTTCACTTCCACTGGTTTTGACTAGCAGTTTTAACACAGGCATCATACTACAGATGGGTTTTGAGAAGGACAGTACTTGCTTTGTGGATAAGAGAGCATTCTATACGTAAGTGACTGCCATAAACAGATAGCTAAGGGTTAATGTTTCTTTTACCTGTAAAGGGTTAACAAAGGGAACCAAACACCTGACCAGAGGACCAATCAGGAAACAAGATTTTTCAAATCTCAAGGGAGGGAAGTTGGTGTGTGTTCTTTGTCTGTTCTGTTTGCTCTCTAGTCTCTGAAGGGATACTCTACTCCAGGCTTTCTAATCTTCTCTGTTTCCAAGTTGTAGTATAAGGTAGAAAGACATAGGCTTATATTGTTTTTTTTGTATTTACATGTGTGCAGTTTGCTGGAATGTTTTAAGTTGTATTTCTTTTGGATAAGCTGTTTATTCATTTTTTTTCTTTTAAGCATAACCCTGTATATTGTCACCTTGATACAGAGACCATTTTTTATGTCTTTTTCTTTCTTTTTATATAAAGCTTTCTTTTTAAGACCTGTTGGATTTTTTCCTAGTGGGGCTCAGGGGATTGAGTCTGCAGCTCACCAGGATTGGTGGAGGAAGAAGAAGGGGGGAAGAGAAAATCTCTTTGAGTTAAGAGTTACAAAGCTTGCATTTGCAGGACTCTGAGTGAGGGTTAGAAGAAACTGATTCTCGTGTTTGCATTTCAAGAATTGAAACAGGGGGTCTCCAGGGTCTCCAGGGAGGGGTTATCCTTTGTGTAGACTCAGGGCATCTAGTCTTGGGGTTCCCCAGGGAAGGTTTTGGGGAGACCAGAGTGAGCCAGGCACTGGAATTCCTGGCTGGTGGCAGCGCTATCAGATCTAAGCTGGTAATTAAGCTTGGGGGTTTCCTGCTAGAATCTCATTTTCTGAACTCTAAGGTTCAGATCTGAGTAGGGAGCTATGACTGTGGCAGTTTAAAGTAAAGTGAAAAAGTGCTTATGAAGCATTGTTGAAGTAGAGGAGACTGCCACAATGCAGTCATATAATTGTGATGGACACTGAGGGCACATATTTTAAAGCCTCTAAAGTAGCATATAGAAAACGAGTACTGGATCTATTAAACTGATCATTTCATGCACAATTACTCATTTAACATGTGCAACTGCTTGTTTTTCAAGTACAAAATTCATGTATAAGTGCACAATGTACCAAAGTTATATACTAGCAGACTAGAAAAGCTCCCTGTCAGGTCTCTACTATATTCAGATACAACACTTAATTCTTCCTTAAAACTGATTAAATAGCCCATTGAAAAGTAATATACTACTGCTGCTTGCTCCATACATCCCATCACAATCCTTTGCCTATAAAACTGCTGTTTTTTAACAGTAGTATGATGGATGGCAAATGCTTACTCTCGTCGCTCCTTTGACCAGTTGCTAAATCTCCTTGTTGTAAGAAAGGTACTTGAGAAGGTAGTAGCATTCCACTTTCATGCCCATTTGCTCATTATTGATTTCTACTTATCAGTCTACCTTCCAGTCAAGTCACTGTACCCAACTTGTTCTTGTCAGGCTATATAACAATCTGCTTTACAATGCAATTCACTAAAGCTATTGAATCATCTTAGAAGCACCTGTCTGGATCATATAATATTTAGAAAATATTATCGTCTCAGTAAGACACTATTCTGGCTTTGTTTAAACACTACTTGGACCATCACACTTTGCCCCCTAAATTGCAAAAGTGCACACCCTCAAATGCAACCCGCTATTCCTCAGAATTCCATCCTGCCTCTCTCTCTCTCACACAAGAAAGAGATATTTCTCAACTTTATACTCTTCATAACGGCCGTTCACTATCCCACTGGCTGAGAATGGGTGCGATGGACCCTGCTTATGGTATGACAATACCTCTCATTCTATGGCTGGAGAGGGCCATCGAAGAGCAAGGTGAGATACTTCCTGCGCCAGAGCCTGGGAGTATTGCCTTACTGCTAGACTGGGAAGCAAGAGACTAATATTGGGAATTGAATCTCAGATCTCAAGCATGGGTGTAGAGCATTATGATTAGTTCACCTATTCTGCCCACTCCAACTCTTAAAAATAAATATGCCGCCAGTGCAAAAGAAGACGGCATTCATTATGCAAACAGAACCTAAATATTTCAAGCTCTATATTTGCTCCTGCCAGTCTCTGTGCTGTTTAACAATCAGACTGACATTCAGTCTTCAGAAATTCCTAACCAGCTTTGCCTCAATTGCTTAAAGATTGAGCTCTGTACAGTAATGCAGAGCAATGACCTTTCCTGTCTTTCACTTTGGTCAAATCTCCCGAGAGCCTGTTTTGTCAGGGATAGCTACTACAAAACTTTACATTTTATCCATCTGAAAAGTATCTTCATCATAAGACACCTGCAGGCTAAGAAGGAGTTGGAGAATCAATCCCATGATTTTCTAACTAGTATATGAAATAACTGCAATATTCTGTATCTCACCTCTCTATAGTTTGCCAATCTGCCACTGATACTATACCCATTCCAGGGTCCCAGAATGAAACAAATGGAAGCAGATGACTAGGATACGGTCATGATTGGCAAGCCTGAAATAGTGGTTTTTATTTTAAATTTCTCTACTTGCCCAAAACAATGGTTGCATTAGTGATAAAATACCAGTGTTCCTGCTAAAGAACCTACCAACAGCAAAGGTACTGGATTTCTCTGTAGGTAAGAACATAGGGTTGGTCATACCAGATTAGACCAGTGGTCCATCAAGCCTGGTATCACGTTCTTGACAAGCGGCAAGAATCAGACTGCTCATTCTTCAGGGGAATGTGCAAGAGACCTCACAAAGGCCAATTATTAGACAAGCTATGATAGAGGGAGGTTTCTTTCTAATGCCAGGAATTAATTGGCATATACCTAGAAGTATGGGGGGTTTTAACCTCTTATAAATATATTACACCCATTTAATGTCACTGGAGATGCTGTTAGTCATAAGTATCCATTTTTTTTTCAATGAAAGCTGATAAATGCTTGGTTTCAATACCATCTTGTGGTATGGCAGGGAGTTCCATGTATTAGTTGTGTAAATATACAGTACTTAATTTTTATAAAATTTTATATTTGTTGCCTTTTAAATTTCATTGGATTCTGGCATTATAAAAAAAGATTGAAGAGGAGCTTTTGATCTACCTTCCCTACACTGTTCATTATTTTACATTCTTCTATCATGTCATCGCTTATTTCTCTCCTCTCAAATGAGATTCCCATCTTATTCTCTTTTCATACCTCTCACTGCTTCTGTTGCCCTATGCTGGACCAGGGTGGATAAAAATCAATGATTAAAAAAAAAAATTAAACAATTTGATTTTTTTGATAAAGTGCTTTTTGAGGAGAAACCCTATCTAAAGATAGTTTTAATTAAGACACATTATTGCTCAAAGATATTTCATCATGGAATAGGGATCATAAATTCTAGTTCTATAGTATGAGACAATATATTCATGTAAGGTTTAAGAAAAGTTTTCTAAATGAATTCCAATAGCTCATAGATTAGGGACCCAATCTTATGGGGCTCCAGAGGCTTCTGTATAGATTACTTAGATTAATCTTTCTATCAACCCAATGGGTCTGTCTAGAAGATACCATCAGAGATGCTTGGTTTTGCAGTTCTCAAACAGTGGATTTGTGTCTCTGTAGATAACATGCTTGTTAACAGGAAACATGTTTTTAAATAAATAAATAAATATATAGAGATGAGAAAATAACAGACCTCAACCCTATTGTCCCTCTGCAAATTTGTGTATGCAGAGTCAATCCCTTACAGCTCTCTAAAAGTGCACTTTCAAAAAGTTCAATGAATAGAAGATTGTTGGTGGTGGAATAGATCTGGATAAAGAGAAGAAATCTGGAGGTAAATGTGACAAGTGAGGGACAGGTAGTAGAAACAAAAGTGAAATTGTTTGAGGAGCATATTCCAGAAGTTTTGAGGTCTTTCTGAGTGTAGTCTTCATTGATTTAAGATCTTCCATATCATTCTCACACTAGAAGGGAAAACCTATAATGGAAGCAGGCCATAAAAGAGACCCAGTTTGGGAATATGTTAATGAAGTTCCTTTATCTGTGTAAGACAGGCAGGCGTGCAAAATGCAAACAGTATAACAAAGAAATGCAAGGGCTGGTTGCCTGAATGAAACAACATCATGAGAAGTGTTCCTTCTCGGGAGGAAGCTGTGTTGATGCATTTTAAATGTAGTTGTTTTAAAAAATAAATAGCTGAAATCGACAGATCTTCCTTTTACAATTTCATGTTTAAAGTAGTACCGAGTGTCAGTGAATGCAATGCATAATAGTAAATGAGCAGTATGGTAATAATAATTAAATAACTGCACTGACTTATTTTGTTTAGGAGAATCCATCCTCAACATACAGGATTCTGAAGACTATCCACCTTCAAGATCACCGTCATTTTCTATAGTTTCAGAGTTATTTCTGCTATCTAGTTTTTGAGATGAGATGACCAGAACTGAATACAATATTGACGATGATGGCTTATTATCAATCTATATAATGGCACAATACAGTGTAATTCTTTGTTACACTGTTTGCACCAGCAGCTCGGCACTACTCCAGCGCTCTGCTCTGTCCGGGGCAGGGCTGCACCATGAGACTCCCAGAAGCCAGCACGGCCCCGCTCCAGCTCCTACGTACTCCAATGGGAGCTGCAGGGGTGGTGCCCGAGGATGGGGCAGTGAGTAGAGCCACCTGATCACGCCTCCGCGTAGAAGCCAGAGAAGGGACATACCACTGCTTCCGAGAGCTGCTTGAGGTAAGTGCCGCTCGGAGCCTATACTCCCTGAGCCTCTCCCCATGCCCCTGCCCTGATCCCCCCCCCACTCTCCAAACCCCTCGATCCCAGCCCGGAGCACCCTCCTGCGCCCTAAACCTTTCATCCCCAGCCTCACCGCCAGCTGGAACCTGCACCCCTTCCCACACCAGCCCTGATCCCCCTCCCACCCTCTGAACTCCTCAGTCTCAGCCTAGAGCACCCTCCTGCATCCCAAACTCCTCATCTCCAGCCCCACCCCAGAGCCCGCACTCCCTCCTGCACCTCAATCCCAATTTTGTGAGCATTCATGGCCAGCCATATAATTTCTATTCCCTGATGTGGGCAAACTTTTTGGCCCGAGAGCCACTTCTGTCCTAAGCAACAGGTTGGCAATGTTCATGGGATTTTATTCTGAGTCATCCTCTCACCATGCCCAGAGACCAAATTAATATACCAAGTGCCTTTTGGTAGAAAGGTGGTTTAGCCAACCCCAGCCTTCACAATGTATCACTTCAAAGCAAAGTAGCTAGAGTTAGTAGGGAAAGAAAACGCCAATCACACAGATACAAGAGAAAAAAAATAAAATTAAAAAGTAATGAAGCCCCTTCACCAGTCTACATCCTTGCTCACAAGAATGGTGCAAACATATGGCAACAGCAGGCATTTGTACACAGATCAAACGCAGCTGGCAGAGCCAAGTTTAGACCCACCAATCTTGCCAGTGCCCTTTTGAAATTCATTCATCATGCAACTCCACTATGACACTTCACTGTCTCCATCATCAATTGTTTGTTGTTTCAAAAAAAATGAATAATGCATCCTATGAAAATAAGCAAAGAAAAAGCTAAGTACATATGTAGATGAGCTAAGTACATATGTAGATGAGCAATAAAAATGGGGAATAAACAATAAAGGAGCAGAAAATTATGAAGTATAACAAAAAACACACATTTCAGGTTTTCAAGGACGCAGATGGTGGAAATGAGAGAGATACGATGGCAGCTGGAAACTACAGAACATTTTATAAACAGTGAGACTTGCCAAAAACAGAGACAGAAGGGCAGAAACTTGTATTTCGTTGACTGAAGATAAGGAATGTTAGGAGAGGTTAATTTGAAACACAGAAGCGAAGCTGTGTGTAGTTATATATACACACCAACACGTGGGTTTTTATGATACAGAGAAAATAGTCCAGGAATTTGAAGATAAACCTATCTTTTCTAGAGACTGTCAAAATATATTTAATAAGTATTGTTAGTCTCAGAAGGAGAGGGAAGTTCTGAGTTTCAAAAAAAGATAAAGAGAAATCAGAGGGTTACGCAAACCGAACATATGGAAATGTGTGACTAATCAGGACATTTCTTTGACAATAAAGCATACTACATTAAAACTGAAGAGTGCAAGAATGCCAAAACAGATACAGACTCAGAACGAAGGTAGTTGCCAGTAATCATACTATATGCAAATCTATGCAGATGACTCTTTACTACTCTCAGAATTCAGTATCTTTTTGCTCACAAACATAGCCAACCTCAACTTTGCATTTCATCTAGATGCCAAGAAAAAAACAATTGTAAATTATGCCTCAGAACTCTGACATTCTAGTGTAACAATAATCTGAATATTACTGTTTACTCAGTAACAATGTCTTTTACAGAGGGCTCAGCCTTCAGCCACAGTTTATTCAGCCCAGAATATGATTATTATCTCACAGGCAGAACAGAAAGCAAGCCCAAGTAAGCATCAACGTAAATGGGCTGCATCTGTATATGGAAGAGACAGATAGAGTCTGCAGATAATGCTAAATATATTACTTGATCTAAAAATCTAAATCCGAAGGGGAGATCTAGAAAGAAAACTAAGGAAAAGCTTCTGTTAGAAAATTGTTTGTTCCACAAGATCTATAATGCAGCAAAACAAAATGGTAAGAGTGTTTTACAGAATTTAAAAAAAACTGACAAAAAAAATTGACAGAACAAAGGTACTCTTTCCCTCCCCCCCAACTACTAATGTAGGAAATAACCAAGTAAGACCGCAGAAGTACAAACATATATTTTCAAAGTGAAATGTGATTTGGTTAATTTAGACCTTGTCTAAATCAAACAGTCAACTGGGATAGCTATATTCATTCTAATACACTGTAGTGTCAAAAGCGACAATGGAATCCAACCTGGCGGAGCTGAGATGCAAGAAACTAAATGAAGAATTAAAACAGAATAATAAATCTGGAAAAATGAAAAGATAAAGCAAGTTTCAAAAACGAGCTACAACAAATTAAAAGAAAAAAAGAACATCTGAAACAAACAGCATCTTTTAATTGCAGACATATTAAACAAGTACAACTAAATTTATTTTCATATAGCATCTGTCATACAAGTATCATTACCAAATGCTTCAGAACAAGTTACAAAGTTGAGACATTTATAAGGATCATAATAAAATGAGGAAAGTTAAAAAGACACCCTCCACCCCAAAAAATAATGGCGAGGTGAAGAAGATCAGCTGTAGGCTGTGATCAGCAAAAGCATGAATGAAGAGCAGCCTTTTTAATAGGCTTTGAGAATTTGAAAAGATGAGAAATGGTGCAGTCATCAAACAAGACAGAGGAGGAAAGGAGTTGGTGGAGGGGGAAAAATAAGTGTAAAGAAACTGATGCCTTTAGGACTACTTGCTAATAAAAATAAAACATGTATACCTCTCCCCATGAAAAACAGGAGAATTGTAGAGTATTACAGATAAACATCTTAAACAAGTAAACAATTTCACATGACACTGAAGTGATTTTAAGTTAAATAGGAAAAGTGAGTCTTTTACAAAGTTCTTAAAAATAAAAATGCTTTACTGTGAAGACCTTGCACACTGTCCAGGTACAAATATTTAGTTATGCATATAAAAGCCTGATTGTAGGGGTTCAAAATGGAAATACTGTCTCAACTCCGGCTACAAAAACATCCCAAATCCTATGCTATCATTCACCCAATGCCGAGAGAACAACGGTAATATCCTGCACTTCTAAAGCACTTTTCATCTGGGAATCTCAAATATTTTACAAATATTAATTACACCTACAACACCCATGTTTATAAAACTACAGATGGAAAGCACAGACAAAGCAATTAAGTGACTCATCCTGTCACACAGAGTCAAAGGCAGAATTTGGAATAGTAGTCTGAAGTCCTGCTCCGTGGTCTCTTACTCTACCCATTAGATCACACTGCCTCCCTACGTACAAGGATAAGAGGATTGTGTTCCCATAGGAAAAGAGAAAAATGACACACAAAACATGAGGTCAACAATCCAGAAGAAAAAGGAGTAGACACAAAAAAGGAAATTATTGAAATAATAAAGTAGCACTCGACAAAGATTTTTAAAAAATAAACAGACGGACTCCAATTTTCAGTTAAAAATACAGTGTGAGGAGGGGCTAATCAGGGGAGAGAACAATAAAGGAGATACAACAGTAAATGCTGTTTTCTCCCACACCCAACCCTCTATTTTAACATACCATATTTTTATTATGAGAGGAGGCAGGGCGGCTAGGAAAGAGGTAGGGGTTTGTTTGGCTCCATCATCCACCAAAATCATCCTGCTTATAACACCCTGCATGTGTCTAAACCAAGAATTTTAGGGTATTGTTCTTCCATCAATCTAGCCCATTGGTCATCAACCGTGGCCTGCAGGTTGCCTGCAGTCCAATCAGCACACAGCTGTGGCCTGGGGACATCCTCAGGGCTATACAGATAGTATAGCGGTGGATGTGGTATACCTAGACTTTAATAAGGCATTTGATACGGTCTTGCATTATATGCTTATCGATAAACTAGGCAAATACAACTTAGATGGGGCTACTATAAGGTGGGTGCATAACTGGCTGGATAACCGTACTCAGAGAGTAG
>NC_133770.1:224102426-224121894 GCF_003597395.2 Chelonoidis abingdonii | reverse complement strand
ACATGAAAAGACCTAGGTTTACAATTTATGATTAAAACTCTACTTTCTACATAATATACATAGACATAAAATGTAAAAACTTAAATATCTTAGAAACAGTAGCCAATCAGTTGTTTTAATTGTCATATTTGAATTCAGCACATCAAAATACATAATAAATACCACATTTTATCTCTGAAACAGATGATTTCTCAAAAATTGTAGACCAGTGTAATTGTTGTTCTTCAAGATTCATTGTTCATGTCCATTCCATTGTAGATGTGTGAGCTTGCCACACCTGGAAGTTTTTACTCTCAGCAGTACCTGTAGGGGACCGGCTCTGGTGAGCCCTGGAGAGGCTCACATATGAGCCGGTATAATGCACGCTGACGGCCCCCTCCCTCCAACAGTTCCCTCTTGCCAGAAGTCCGACAGAGGGGAAGGAGCATGGGTCATGGAATGGACATGAGCAACACATCTTGAAGTACAACAATTATGAAAGGTAACTGTTTTTTCTTCTTCAAGTGCTTGCTCATGTTCATTCCATTGTAGGTGAGTTCCAAGCAGTACCTTCGGAGGCAGGTAGCAGTTCATGGATGCGTCATTTGCAACACAGCTGTGCCAAATCCAGCGTCATCTCTGGCTTGCTGCGTGATGGCATAATGTGTCTTGAAGATGTGTACCGATGACCATGCTGCGGCTCTTCAGATGTCCTGGATGGGAACATGGGCCAGAAACGCAGCCAATGACACCTGAGCCCTTGTGGAATGATCAGTTATTAATGGTGGAGGCACCAACTGTGCCAGTTTGTAACAGGTATGGATGCAGATAGTGATCCAGTATGAAATTCTCTGAGCCAACATTGGAAGGTCAGTCATTCTCAGCCACTGCAACAAAGAGATGAGTTGATCTGAGGAAGGGCTTAGTACGCTCAAGATAGAAAGCCAGGGCACGTGTGACATCTAGGGTGCGTAGACGCCTTTCCTCGTATCTGTGGGGCTTTGGACAGAAACTGGGAGTAAGTTGTACTAGTTGACATGAAAGTGCAACATCATCTTTGGCAAGAAGGCAGACTGGGGACACAGTTGGACTTTATCCTTGTAGAACACCATGTATGGGAGCTCTGACATAAGAGCTTTAATCTCGGAGACTTGCCTTGCTGAGGTAGCAGCTAGAAGGAATGCAACCTTCCACGACAGGTGTGAGAGACAGAAGGATGACAGAGGCTTGAAAGGAGGACCGATGAGCCTGGAGAAGACCAGGCTGAGATTGCATTGGTGAACCAGATCCTGGACCAGAAGAAACAGTCTCTCAAGGCCCTTCAAGACTCTGATTGTTGTCACATGTGAGAATACCAAGCTATCGTGGTTGTGAGGGTGGAAGGCCAATATGGCCACCAAGTGCACCTTGACTGATAAAAAGGCCAGGCCCTCGTGCTTTAAATGCAGGAGGTAATCCAGGATGGATTACAGAGATGCGTTGACTGGAGAGAGATGCTGCTTTGATGCCCAGCAGGAAAAGTGCTTCCATTTTGTGAGGTAGGTAGCCCTAGTGGTGGGCGTTCTGCTTTCCAGAAAAACCTGCTAGACTTGAGTGGAGCAGGCCTGTTCCTCAGAGTTCAGTCATGCAGCATCCACACAGTGAGGGG
The DNA here is from genome assembly GCF_003597395.2 of Chelonoidis abingdonii. Taxonomy (NCBI): domain Eukaryota; kingdom Metazoa; phylum Chordata; order Testudines; family Testudinidae; genus Chelonoidis; species Chelonoidis abingdonii. The sequence continues at coordinate 224,120,267 of NC_133770.1, read as the reverse complement.
GAAAGAGATGAGGTTCAGGTGCAGCAACCGCTCCCCGTGATCCTGAGAGCAGGTCCGGATGGTCAGGAAGAGGCCACGGAGCTGCTACTGCTAAGTCTATGAGCATGCCAAACCAATGCTGATGAAGTGCCTTGTCCTTCTTGATCTTGGAAAGGACCCTCTGATCAGTGGGATTGACAGGAAGGCATACATCAGAGTGCCCGACCATGACAGGAGAAAGGTATCGGATAGTGAGCTGCTGTCAAGGTCTTGCAGAGAACAGAACTGGTGGCATTTTCTGTTTTGCCTGGTGGTGAAGAAGTCCACATGGGGAGCTCCCCGCCTCTGGAAGAGCATTCTAATGACCTCCGAGTAGGGGAACCACTTCATCATGAGAGAAGAAGGACCTGCTGAGGCGATCCACCATCATGTTCCGAACACTGGAGAGATGAGAGGCTTCCGGGTGAATCGCATGCTGGATGCAGAAGTCCCACAGGCACAGGGCTTCCTGACAAACTGCTTACGACTGGGCTTACTCTGTCTGTTTATGTAGAATATAGAGGTCGTGTTGTCTGTCAGCACCTGTACCACGCAATCAGACAAATGGGGAAGGAACACCGCGCAAGCTAGGCGGATGTTCCTGAGCTCTCTGACGTTTATGTGGAGTGACAACTCCTCTCATAACCACAGCCCATGAGTCTTGAGAGCACCAAGGTGTGCTCCCCAACCGAGAAACAAATGAGATACTTTCCATCACCGGTTGGACCACTCTTGGAGGGAGGTGAGTACCCAGGGCAGGATCATGAGGAGCCCATCCAAAGGGATCTGGCTGGGGAATAGACTGACAACAGCCACATTTGAAGAGGCCTTAGCTGCAGCATTGCATGTCGGACTACATAGGTGCACACTGTGAGCGGGTGTGCGGTGACTTGTGCGATCAGATCTAACATTGCATCTGACGAAATGGGTATTCACCCACGAAAGCTTATGCTCCAATACTTCTGTTAGTGTACAAGATGCCACAGGACTCTTCGTTGCTTTTTACAGATCCAGACTAACACAGCTACCCCTCTGATACTTACTAGAGCAAGAGCAGCATTCAAGCCCCGACACTGGCAGTAAGAAGGAACTAAGGGAGGGAAGGGGCCAGGAGCGCCCCTTATACGGCGCATATGCACGCCACTCCGGGGGCACCAAAGCCAGTTCCCTGTGGATACCACTAAGGGTAAAAACTTCCAGCACCGGTGCCTGTGGCAAGCACACACACCTACAACGGACTGGATATGAGCAAGTACTCAAAGAAGACGCTCAAGATTGCCTGCTCTGCCCCATATAAAACAGAAAACTCATATACATAAAATGACAGAAGCTGCACCAGCTCAAAACAAAAAAAGCAATCAGAAGTACAGGACACATGTCACACTATCCAGAATGGTTGCTTGTACTAACAGGCTGTAGGAGGATAGTGCAACTTTGGCAAGACCAATTGCAAGAGCACATCTTCAGTAATGAACTTACAGTCTACAGCTAACACTGTAACATTGCAGTGCCCCAATGCAGGCTATAATCAAGCTGAGCCCTGTTCCAACCAGGAGCAATTTCAATAGTTCTGTCAAGACCTGCACATTGCAGCATGCACTTACCTGTGTGGATGTTAGATGTGTCACAAAGAAGCATGAGGACAGCTTGCAACAAGGGCTTTAATAACCCAGCACAGAGTGAACAGCTTCCACAGCAGTAAGCCTGTGTGTGCTAGCAAACACTGATTCACACTATTCAACGACTGTGAATAGGTTTGCAGAGACTCAAAAAACATGGTATTTAAACAAAATTTTCATATCATGGTGTTTGCGCAGCACCTAGCATGACATTGCCCTGATCCTGACTGTGGCCTCTACTTAAATGAAATATAAATAAATAAATAATTTTTAAAAAGCAGCAAGAGGGCCCTTAATGCATTGTTCATCTTAGCTGAAATGCACTGAACTTGACAATCATCAGAGTTAAGAGCTTGAGCCAACTCCTATAGCCTTTCCATTCACTTACATTTAAACAAAAAAAGCACTAGCATGGTTTTGAGAAATCTCTCACAATTGCACTGCCACTAGCAGAACTTCACTACTGGGAGCAATAGTGGGAAGACTAGTTTAGACGGGGCATGGGTATATTTTCCAACATGTCACTTAACAGTGATCTGAGCAAGTTGGAAATATGAAATTTGTCAAAATATTGTGAACACTGAAAAGCAATCAGGTGTGAAATCACTAGCAACAGATTGACTTCAATAGCCATTGAGAGATAAGAATGTACTGAGATTAAGACCGCTGGATCAGCAAATTAAATTTTAAAGCAGCCACTACATTGTTCTGTAGGGTAAGGTAAACATTTCAAAAGTGCCCACTTGACTTAGGAACCTAATTCACATTTTTGAAAGTGGCATAGGCATTTAAGAGCCTAAGTCCCATTAACCCAGGCCTGCACAACATATGGCCTGCGGGCAGCATGCGGCCTGCGGAGGTTCACTGTGCGGCCCGCGGCGGGGAATCAAAGGGCTCTGAGTTGCCTGCAGCCACGGGGAGCCCAGAGCCCTTTAAATATCAGCCACGGTTGGGATTCATAGGGTTCTGGGCTGCCGGCAACCGCGGGGAGCCCAGAGCCCTTTAAATCTCAGCCGCAGCCGGGATTCATAGGGCTCTGAGCTGCCGGCAGCCGCGGGGAGCCCAGAGCCCTTTAAATCCCAGCCACGGCCGGGATTCAAAAGGCTCTGAGCTGCTGGCAGGAGCTCTGGGCCCTTTAAATCCCTCCCCCAGCCCCGCAAAGCTCCGGGTTCCCCCAGCCGCCGGAGCCCCGGGCCCTTTAATTTGCCCCTGACAGCTCGCAGTCACCTCTTCAGCTGGGAGCCCCTGGTTGATTTAAAATCAAGTATCACCTCCCCACCCCCAAACTTCCTTTTTGGCCCACAACTGTTTTGGTAGGGCGGTGCTGGGGAAGGAGGGTTTGTTTCTGCAGGGCTGGGTGGTGCTGGGGCCGGGTGTTTCCGCGGGCTGGGAGGTCCTAGAGGGGGTGTTTCCGTGGGGCTGGGGGTTTTGGCCCTCAGCTGTTTTCTTTGGAGTAATGTGGCCCTCGCCGCTTTATGAGTTGTGGAGGCCTGCATTAACCTGTCAACTGACTTTCAACGTATCGTGTTTTTTAAAATATACCATAAAATTAATGAAGAAACATACCTATACAAAACTGAATTTTTCCACTTTTGTAACTGCTGTGAATTGAGAAATTGTACATGAATCATGCACTATGAAACTAAATTGTACCATAAAGAAACTTGAAAAAATGCTAAGCTTTTCACACTAACCAATAAAATCAAAGGCAAAAATCAGTTAAGCAAAGAAATATACCATATGACCATCAATTACTGGACACAATGGGGTGCCATTTTTATGGCTTTTTTAATGTGCCTAGTTGTGCCTAAGTACACAAGACATATGGCACACTTCACCCTGTACTACGAATTTTTCCTCCTAGCTTGTGTGTTTCCATCACAACTTCAAAACTATTTCAGTGTAGTTCTTGAATGGGTAAACATTTACATGAGCAATTATAATGAACAACAGAAAGCTCAGTACCTACCCAATGATAAAAAAATTGAAAAAGAACAATTAAAAAAAAAAAGAGAGCATTAGTACATCCAGCTAAAAACAAATACAAATTGGGAAGGTGTCTGGGGTAAGATATCTGTTACACAATAATTCCACAGAGAAAAATGTAAAATGAATCATGTGAAAATAATACAACATAAAGGATGAATTCTGAATAGAAAGATGTCATAACACAGAAAGGTTTGCGAGGCACTGCAGAAAATGTCAAAGCCTTTGCCTGAAGAACAGATCCTGCAAAGAAAGTCATCAAAATGATGGGTTGTACTACTAAAAAACGCAGTGTGAAAAAGAAGCTGAACTTGCTCTCTCCTAACATAGCAGGGCTGTATGTTCAAACAGTATTAAAGTATTAATAAAAATGACAAAAATAAGCTGACAGAGTGAGAGCTGCCAAACCATCTTCGTCTCACCTTGTTCTGCTCAAATATTGTAGCTGATATGTACTATACATCACCTTCTCTCAACACTGCTGAAATACTTGAGTATCTCAACCTAAGCACAGATAATTTCAGCAGAAAAAACCGGCTTAAAAAAAAACCGGCTTAAAAAAAAAAAAAAAATAGATGTTTATTTGTCTTGAGCTAAGCGAAAGCAGAGTTTTCAAAATGAAGTTTTGTAGGTGACTGGTCCCTAAATCACGATGCCTATTTGAAAGGAATATACAAAATCAAACTTATTTCATTTAAAAAATGATCTGCACATTTTTTCAATAAAGCATTCAAAAGGAGTTTTAGCATGGAGACTTGCTCTAGATGTGAAGTGCCAATATTAACCCAATTGAGTGGGTCAATGATGTGAAACAGAAACAAAATATTCTGTAGGTAAAGTTGACCTGAACATGACAGGATGTTACAGGTTCTTAGATCACTATTACTCACACTGACTCCCAAGACAGGCTTCAGTTCTGGTGTCACTGATCTACAAACAGAAGTGCTTAAGGAAGGTCTTGATTCTCAATAATTTTTGTTTAAGAGGAGATATTATGTAGTGTCTAATATCAAGGATTTGTTTTTATTAATCTTAAATATTCACATGCGCTTGTGAATTATTATATTATTTATGTATTTTCCTAACAGTATTTAAATGTAGAATTTTTTGCCCTACTGACTACCTAGCTCTTGCCGTGAACGGTAAAGGTGACCTGAATTCAAACCAAGAGATTTCCATTTCAGTGACTAGGGGAGACTTACTTTCTGCTAGGCCATTTGCTATTGCTCATTTTTGTCTTAAATGCTCTGGAGCTGATAAGATCTGTTGACGAATACATGCTAACAAGCATAGAGATATGTATCATAATAATATGTATTATTCTCTCTCATATATAGATATTATACACACACACAGAGGTATACATTAAGCACCAACAGTAAGCACAAATATTGTAACTGATCAGCTTAAACTAGCTCATATAATAATCTTGTTCACTTATGCTAAGTATCCCATAATTCCTCACATCTGCTAAAGTAAGCATTTGGCATAAGCAGATAAGAACCTTGTCAAAAATCAAGATACATTTGCTCTACCTTCACTGACCAGTACATGGAATGCTAGTATCCAAAACAAAGATAAGGAAGGAACTCATGGGTTAGATTTAGTGATGTGTAAAGAGATGTGTAATTTGTAAAATCATATAAATAATACCCTCAAATGTGTAATTGGGGGGAGCACACCTTCTGTGTGAGGTACATGCAACATTGCTGCAAGGGACAGCTCCTTGGAGTCTGGTAGCATACACCTTTTTCCTGTGCAGTATTAACCTGACTAACATTGATTATTAGATCCCTTGAGTATATTTCATAACAAACCAAAATATGGTCAAGCAATTGACTAAAATTTAACTACAGCACAGAAGCCCTGGGAGCCCCACAATGCAGACTGTGGGGCCCCAGACCTACCAGGTTCCCTACTCCTGAGCAGTTTGCCAAGGAGGCTGCCAATACGTCAGGGACACAAATGTTTCCTGGGACCAAGTCTCTGGAGCAGCCCACCAGGCAGATTGCCCCAGAGCCAGGGCTCCATTGCCTTTCACGGAGAATCTCAAAATATTTGTTTTTGCCCTCCCAAATCACAGAAAAAACTAATTTCAAAATAACAAAATCCTCTGGGCAATGGAAATACATTTTTCCACCCAGCTCTAGTTCCAAATTCTTTTCATGATATTTTGAACACAAAGAATAAATACTTCATGAGCATCTTTTCTGCTGAAATAGAACCTAATCAACATGCAACTTGGAGCTGTTCAAACATATAGGTTGTGAATAGCAGATGGCATTCACGCATAGATACTGTTCTAACAAACATTCTGGATGCTAAGATGATGATTTTAAAATGTAGGGAACAATCATATAGTACTCAGGCAAAATTCCAGTGAGAACAGGAAAGAACACACACAACAAAAGCGTCATGGTGTCCAACCTTTTCCATGCAGGGACCCCGCCCCTAAGCCTCTGCTCCCATTTAGCAACTTGGGAAGAGTGGGGTGATTGTGACTCCTCAACACCAGCTCATCTCCATATTGAGAACATCTATTCTAAAGTGCAGGATTTGGTCCTAAGCCTTTTTTGAACAAGAGGTTGGTATAAACACAATTAAATCTTGAGTTAGTTTTTTTTTTGGGGGGAGGGGGGGGGACTTGCTTAACTAAAAAAGGCTACTCACTTAAGTAATGGTTGCTAAATATGTTTGGATTTGTACAAACAAATGCATGGCAAGTTTCAGCCCAATGCCGTTTAAGAAGGTGGAGTTATATAACTTAGAAAAATGGTGTTTGTGACAGAAATGACAATTGACCATTCATCATATAGTTTCTGTTTGGAGCAGTAATAAAGTGTAATTGAGCCTGCACTTACTCAACACTATATTTCATTGATCACCATACATGAAGACAAATAGTATTGATATATTGCATTTACATAGCATCTTTCATCACAGCACTTCATATAGCATATCCATATAGGACTGCTGAAATGCAGCCATCTCTAGGGAGGACGATACCAGCCAACTATTGATTGCACAATAGTATAAGGACGGGAAAAATGTAATTCCATGTAGAAGTCAGACAAAAAGTTGTGGAAAAAATATCTGTGGAGTTTGGATTTCTCCAGCATTAGCAAGTAAGTGTACAGGTGTTCCCAGGGATGGGCAGGCATTTGCTGGGCTGACATGGTCACTTAAAGCTTTCTTACCCCCCAAACAACAAAGCTTCCAAGAGAGACTGGTGAAATCAGGTTTATATGAAGGCAGCAAGAGATATTGCTCAAATAGCTACCAGGGTTCCAATTTCCCACTTCCCCTGCAGAGAAAGGCAGGGTCTTTTCTGCTCCTGGTAGCAGGTGGCCCTCTGAAACAAATGACACATGGACACCCTCAGACTATGTCTATTTAGGCTCCTCAAAATCCTTACCCCTCTCGCTCCCAGGCGGAGGGTGGGATAAAGGAATATCTTCCCTGGTATTCACTGAGTATGTCCACACTTTGAGCTAGAGGGTAAGTGGTGATTTGAGGAGATGCACCCACACTAGCTGTGACTGAGATAGCACACTAAAAATAGAAGCGTAATGGCTATACTCATACACATTCAGCTTGAAGTACAGACATACCCTTCCTGGTTCTGGGGTTGGAGGAGACTGAGACAAGAGCGTGGCCTGTGAAAACACAGAGAGAGCTCAGCTCAGAAAAGCCATGTTGCTACTGGGAGTGGAAAAGAGCCTGCCAAGAGAAGTCCAGCCTGCCTCAGTGGGAGAGATTAGGAAATTAGAAACCTGATAGGCCCTGCGTCTCACTCCTTCTCGCCCCCGGGAGGTGTATCAATGATCAGCACTCACCCCAAACAGGCAGATGTGAGAAAGTGTTGTTACTTTGAACAACCCACTCCTGTTCGCAGCCAGGAGGATGCCTTATGGGGCACCTTTTCAGATGTCACATCAGGAAACACCCACATGTGGTATTACAACCTCTAAAGTAAAGGTCAGGGACAGGCCCCCAGAACTTCCATCCTCCAAGAGACAAGAAACTCTGAAATGATCATTCTTCACCACCAAATCTGCCCACTATTCCCAAACATGTGCCCCACGCCGGCTTTCCAAACGCATATAAAAAAAAAAAAGAGCCTGGGTTTCTGTTCAGACACATGAAAGACAGAAAAAGGCTTAGGGAAAACATGAGACTAAAGAAAAAATATTGCTGTAAGAGTATGAGGCTGACAGTGTATGCTTTTAGTAACTACTTTTCTTGGCCATGGAGTTGAGGTTAGTTTTGTGGTACTGTGCCTGTTGCACTCGTACGTATTATATCAAAGTTTATTGAAACAAGAATGAAAAGGAAATGTTTTGGAAAAAATTCATAGTAATTTAGGGCCTAATTCAACAAACATTCTTGTTTTTCATGTCAAAAGCCATGCAAAACTCAAAAAAAATCAATTCTCCATGGTACTGAGTATGAGTGCAGTTTTTATTGAATACATTATCTTAAATGAAGGTAAGGCAGTAACTCAGTACTGTGGTCCCTATCCTTTTATAATCTTTACGTTAGGAGGCTTGTAAATAATGCCAGTAGTTTTACAAATTGAAGTGTGAATGTTTAGCTCAGACTGGATAGGACAGAAAATAGGATCATATCTAACAATCTGATCTCTTCTGAATCACTAACTGAGGCTGTTAGATAACTGAAAGCTATCAATAAAATTTTAACTGCATCGCAAATTTAAATCTAACTGGTTTTCTGCTTCATGAAAAACTGTCCTTTTTAATTTTGTTGACAGCAATTTTAAGTGCATCTGAGGAGAATGAGAATAAATAATTCTACATAACTTCCGATGCAGATCAGGCTTTTAATGTTCAACTTAAAATACTCCGTTGATAAAGCGTATAGTTTGAAGAGTCCTTAAAATATAGTATATAATTTGTTAAGATGTTGAGTCAATCAATTGCTTATATTGTTCTCGCTATCTTTCTGTTGTGTTTTTGTGGCATCTACCATCTTCACAAAAACCGAAGAATGAGCCAAGAACCTCAAGAGCGAAAGCCATGAGTCACAACAGTTTGATCTAAGAGCCAGACTCTGTAGCTGGGGCTGTAACAGACTCAAATCCTTTGTAGACTGAGAACAGAGAGGAAATGTATGCAAATAGTCAGTGAGTTACAACGTAAAGCCCTGATTCAGCAAAGTATTTAAGCATGTAACTAAATGTAAGTACATGCGTAGTCCTATTGAAGTCAATAAGACTATACATTCGTTTAAATTAGGCAAGTGTTTAAGTACCTAGCCTAAATTACTATTGTTCTAAGATACAGAGAGGCTCCCCTGCTCTAAGGAGCCTACAGTCTAAAGAATAGATACAGAGAGGACAACACACGTTGGGAAAACTGAACTAATAACTTGAAAAATTTATCTTCTCTTCCCATGCCCATTCCCATTATCTCCAGTGGAGCGGGTGTATGACTAGATGAAGCGAGCACTGGTGGGGCTCATGCAAGAACTGAGTCTTTTAATAGGGATATGAATGAGATGGGAGGAGGTCTCATGCACTGGAACTGAGAATCTATTCCAAAATAGGCTGAAGTGTGGAAGAAGGCATGGACATAGGAGTGAGAGAAGGTAACAAATTAAGCATTGAGCCTGATGATGTTGGCAGAGTGCAGAGGCTGAGGGGAACACAGCAAAAAATGACATGTGGGGTGAGATTGTGTGGGTCCTTGAAAGTTTAAGTTTGCTATAGAAGGCAAAGGAGAGCCAGTAAAGGGATTTAACTGCTTAAGGTGATCTGACCGGCTGCATTTTGGACAGGTTGCAATTGAGTGGCTTGGGTTTCAGGGAGGTCATAGAAATGGAGGCAGCAGGGAGGCAGGATATGATCTGGACACAAGTGAATGTTAATTAAAACTAGCTGATGCAGAATAGCTAAGAAAAACAATTATTTTACAAGTTTCATTCTGTAATGATTTTGAGTGGACTCAAGTCAGACTTTGTAAATATTCCAAAACACAAAGTTTTATTAGCAAGGAAGCAAATGTTTTATGTTTCCACTTACCTGCCTGTCTACTTCTGGAAGCAAAAGCAGGAGGTATTGTTGAAAATGCTGAGGTAAGGAAGCAAAGGTGTGTTTGTTTATTAAAGCCCTCAGGTTAGTGTTCACTAGAATAGATCCTGGTGTTTCTATGTCAATATCCTCAGCTTTGGTCCATTTCAAATGTCCTGGAGTAAACAAACAACACATTTACCTTAACAACAGATAACAGAGGGAACAGGAACAATAATTTTTCTCAAAAGTTATTTATATTTTATATAGTATAGCGAACTCCAATAAGACAGAGCTTTGTGAAGGGGAAATACAGCTTTCTCCTGGATTCTATGAGCTTCCTTTTATACATCCCAATGTTCACTTCCTCACCTTTCACAGCATCCATGTTCCACTCTACACCATGACCAATATTCTCTTTTTTGAACTAGAAGTCAGGATATCACCAACATATTTTTAAGCATCTACTGCTAAGCAAAATTAGCTCACACAAGACTGAATATTTGTTAGAACATATGTGGCTGCCTGAAGAGGCCCAAGTGGATGAAACTTTATTACACAGAGTGAAGTTTTTATTTGTGCTCCTGCACCTGCAGTACATTGTTGTCCACCTATCCTATTCATTTGCTTTTTCTATGTATTACCACTCTTCTGCATTTTCATTCGCTCTCAAAAAACCCTCAGTGCATTATCACAACTTGAGACGTGATCACAGCGAGACTGTCTAATTTATTGGTGATATTAATTTTGTGCAAATCAATTAATATTTTTCTGTATTTTCATAAAATTTAAAAGATGTAAATAGCATACTGCAACTGCAGACTAACCCACTAAGAATCTGTCAAATGGGATAAGAAGACTCATTAAATTAATTAGCTGACCAGTCCCAGCAAGTCCAAAAGAACATGTAAGTTCCAGGTGAGATTAAAAAAGAACAGATTTGTACCCAGAAGGTTCAGTAGAAGTGTGCAAGACAGAAACTGCTGAGGCCAACCACCTGAGATTCTTGTTTGCTTGGACTTTTCATATTTCAAAGGTCCTGCAAAGGGATGTTTCAGCAAGATCACACCCAAGCAACAAGGTGAGTCATGCCCAAATTCCAAGGGATCCCCTGGAATTTTTTGTTGTTGTTAATAATGAGAATACTCAGCACTTATACAGGGCCTTTCATCTGAGGATCTCCAAATGTTTTGTAAAGGAGGGTTGATATCCCTATTTTACAGATCGGGAAACTTGGACAAAGAGACCTTTAGAGACTTGTTGAATGTCACTCAGTATGAAGAGTAACATGAATACAAGTACTACAATTTAATTTTTCTGAATTTCTTAAGAGCCTTACTATTTGGTCTCTGCAGAAAAGCTATAATAGTGTTCAGAACCTCAGGGAAAGGGAAAAGTTCGCAGCCAATTTGCAAGTTCAATAGTTTCCCCATTTGAATGAATAGAGAAACTCACAGCCTCCCATAAATTTCTTGCAATTTCTTGTTATTTTTCAACAAGCAATACTGACTGAATGAGATAAGGATTAGTTTGTCTTCAGCATAGTGTAACCTTATACAACATATGCTTTGAACATCCTGCATTTCAATACAGCAAAAACTCCATTAAAACCATTGAATCCCCCGTTATGAAGGACGATCATGTGGAAGAAGTACTCATTTTAATGAGTGTATCACATTAAATTGTCTTCACCATCTGTTCCACCCACTAACTATACATGCAGAAAAAACATAATTCCCAAGTGTAATATGAGTAAGTATGATGTATATGATTTAAACGCATGTTTACATTCCTTTCTTCTAATAATGTAGGATGCATCTGTCTTCACATTTTAGGTGCAAATTGGAGAAAAATTGTTCTCCCCCGCTAATATCTTCCCCTTCTTCGATGGAAAAACCTCATGGAAAGGGAAAAGGTGCTCCTAAAATGAAAAATGAGTTTTATACTGCAGAGTTGCTAAAATAGTATCTCCTCTAGAATGAAAGTTTCTGAGGTGGACAGAGGGTGTGATGTCTTGAAATTGCAAATAGACCAAGAAGCTATAGAAAAATCAGGTTTCATCTTCACAGATCTGGGGTATACACATGTTGTGCTGGCGCCTTCACCCTGCTATCAACTTCAATTCTGTAGTACTGCAGAGACCTTATGAATTAGTGGGAATAATTGCTCTAACACCACAAAATATCGTCCCCAGAATAAAGTGCCGGTAGAATATTCTTGGTAGAAACCTTGAAAAAGATATGCTTAAAAATGTGTTCAGGAGGATGCCAAACATTGAGATGAGATGATATCTCTCTTCTTTGCTTATAGAGAGGTACCTCAGGCAACAACCTTCTGAATTATTTTATGACTATCAGTCTAGGGCACCGATAGCTATCGGAAAACTGGAAAGTGAGGTGAGATCAAAAATAGAGCCCTGCAATTACAGAATACACCCCAAAGATGAGAGAAACTCATTCAGTTTATTGAGCTGGCAAAGGAGAATCTAACACAAGTCCCAGTAAACCAGAAGACATGGTATGATAACAGGGGCATGGGAATTAAATATAAACAAGGTGAAAAAGTTTTCCTTCTGCTCCACAGCAGTGAGACTAAATTAGTAGCAAAATGGCAAGGACCATGTAGTCATGAGACTGATAAGTCCTATATATTATGCAATTACCACAGCTGGTAAATAAGGGCAAAAATATATTCTATGAATTTATTCAAAAGGGTGGAATGAACCCCAAAGTAGTCAAAAGGGTTTTCTTCCAGGGCATACCACAAGTAAATCAGAGAGTGCAATAGAAGAAATATGGGAGATCGGGAGAGTCTCTGGGAATTGAGATAGTTAAGCAATGTCTGGAATTGAACCAGGCATAGCATTGGGATTTAGACCTACTCTTAAAGGTATATAGCAATTATTTTACTACAACCCCAGAACACACTGATACTTACTCACACAATAGATATCGAGGGCCATAAACCCATAAGACAAAGATTCAAGCGTATATCTGAATGGATGAAACCTTTGGCAGAGGAAGAAAAAGAAAACATGCTCAAATTAAAGGTTCCTGAAACCTCCAGAAGCCCATGGCATTCCCCAGTGGTTACCGTGCCCCCAAAAGACAGGGGAATTAGGTTCTGTATAGATTTCAGAAAAATTAATGCTATCTCTACATTTGATAACTATCCAATGCCAGGAGTTGACAAAATACCAGAGAAAATGGACATGGAAAATCTCTCTTAACCGTAAATCTAGACAAAAAATACTGCAAGATCCCTCTAAACCCAGCATTGTAAAATAGAAGTTCCAACACCCTAGGGATTTTTTTTATTTAACAACAATGCTATTTGGTCTATATGGCCCACTAGCCACTTTTTAAAGATTGATGGATAGTCTGCTGAAAGACAATGTATGAAACTGAGTCACATAACTCGATGGTGGGCTGTTATTTAGCAAGACTTGGGTGAACAATCTGGTACACTTATGAGCAGTAGTCTGAGGTACATCTACACTACAGCTGGGATCGACGCTCTGAGATCAATCCACCAGCGGTCAACTTAGCAGGTCTAGTGAAGACCCGCCAAATCGACAGCAGATTGCTCTCCAGTCGACCCCTGTACTCTACTCCCGATGAGAAAAGTAAGGTAAGTCAACAGGAGAGTTTTTCCCATCAACCCCCCATGGTGTAGACCCCGCGATAACTCGAGCTAAGGTACATCAACTCCAGCTGCGTTATTCACATAGCTGGAGTTGTGTAGCACAGGTCAACTTACCGTGGTAGTGTAGACGTAGCCTAAGAATTACTTGTAGCAATCTATATGAACACATGTTGTTTAGCAAACAAATAAAATATCTTGTGGGTTTTTTGTTTTTTGTTTCCTCTCTTTCAGAAAATGGATTCATAAAACTAAAACAAGACAAAGTCAGGACACTAAAGGAGACCAAGGTTCTTACAATCAAAGGAAAACTTAACTCCTTTAAAAGGTTAGCCAGCTACTACAGAAAGTTTATTCCTAATTTCTGAGATGGATGCTTCACTAACAGATCTCACCAAATACATGTCAAAAGGACCCAGACTGCTGAATGTGAACAATCCTTTGTGGAGATAAAGAAACAATTATGTTATTACCCCACTTTACATAGCCCACTCTTTGAAAAAAAAAACATTTATTTTGCAAACAGATGCTTCTAAACTGGGGATGGAAGCAGAGATGAGCCAAGAATTTGAAGAAATGGAACACCCTAGGCTGTATGTGAACATAAACTGTTCTCCAGAGAGCAGAAACCCTCCACAACAGAATAGGAAGGTGTGGCTTTTGAAAAGTTACTTTATCTCCTCTCAGGACCAGATTTTACATTAATTAGAGATCATCATCACTAAACTGAATATGAAAAATATTTGGTATTTAGCACTACAGCATATAGCTTCAAAATAATGCATGAGTCCTAAAATCAACATAAAAATGAGGGTACCGTGTCTCATTATGGGATGGACTATGAAAATGTTATTCAATTAACAGGTTTTCTCCTGACAAGTAGTAAGAATGTGCCATTCTCTTTGGGAATAAAAAAGAGAAGACTGGGAGAAACATAACAGGAGATGAGAATACTTTCCAGCTAGTAAAAAAGTTAATGTAGGAAGCAGTAGCTAGTTACAAAATGGCCTCTTTGGGCTGCAACTACTTGGCTCTGTCAAATTTAAAAGGCCAGTTGCAGAAAGACATGCTAGGAAAAAGACTCCTATATGAAGGCAACCCTGCGGAGTTCACAGTGATAAGGTAGCCATCAAAGGAGGTATGCTACTGGGGAAGAGCCTGCTTTTGCATTGATAACAGCATCAGCATATTACAGTGATAAAGGGAACTCTCTAAAGGGAGATTACATGGCTTATAAAAAGTTCAGTATTATACTAACAAATAAAATACTTTAGACATCTCAAGTCCTACTCACCTAAACCAGACTTTTTTAATCTCTTTAAGTGCTGACTTGTTTGTTTTCCAGTTGGAGATTTTTGCCCATGTTTCATTTCTTTATCAGAACTGTCTGCTTCACCATTTTTAGATTCAGATCCTTAAAAATAAAAATAAATAAATAAAAAATTACAGGGATGTACTTTCTTCCTCCTTCAAAACAGAAATAGGTTTTTTTTTAAATCAAGAGCAACATCTACTATATCTGATACTTGCTGAAAGGTAATATATCTTTTTGGCCACAATTTGATTCCTGAGCACTGGAGGAAATGGAAGGAAAAGTTCAATAAATCAAGTAAGTCATGAAAACTAAAATTTGCTGAACACTGCAGTCAATCAAGATGTTCACTAATCCAGTCTAAATAGAGCTCTGCTATGATACTCAAGAAATATCTTTAAAAATAATTAAGCTCCATATTATGGAGTAATAAAGCAATCAAAGGAGAAAAAAAATCATTTCTTTGCAAAGTAACTTTTACAAAAGAGGCGTACCTGGAAAATACAATCATCAATCTGTTATAAATGTGGATGTACATCTCTGTAGGATCCTTTTAAAATGAAGCAGCTAACAACCAGAACTAAAGGTCAGGGTTGCACCGTGATGACAAGAATGTTGCCAGAACAAAAAAGCTAATGCAAAGATCTCTGGTATTGCAATGGAGAACAGACACAAATTCACACTCAAAGAGGAACTGTTTGAATGCCAGCATGTGGTCTTCCATTAGAGTTCCACAGCCAAACAGAAATGTTACTTTGCATTCCCTTAAAGCTGCTGCTGCTATCAATTGTCAGTTTATTATGTACTTTCAGTTCTTTAATAATAAAAGAAAGAAAAAAAATCTTTGACTCACTAGATTTGGTAAGAAAATAGAGAAGTTAAACAAATCTACTATGTGGAAATATCATTATTTGCAGCAATTCTAAATTTTGTATGCTACAGATTCATTCAGAGGAAAGCTTTGTGACTAGAACTAATATTTCACACAGTCCTTTAGCTATTTACCTGAAGGTGAATCCGACTGCTCATCAGACACCTTTAATGGTGTCAAAACAACACGAGGAACAGTCTTGTTTACCATCATTGAGACTCCATTTCTTCTTTTCTGCTGTTGTCTTAAAGCCTATAAAAATAACAAAACATAAAAATGCAACAAAAATACTGCCTTTAAGTGGATTACATGAGACATTTGCCTATCATTAAACTGAACCTCCTAAGATAACTACTTTACATGGTTACTGATTTTTCAGACTTCACCCTAGTCCCCTTTATGTCATTTTCTTTTAAAAGCATAAAATCAGGCTTTTGGTTTTAAAGATAAAGAAGATGCACCTTAGATCATTTTCCAATACAGTTTTGACAACAAAGAAGCATATAACCGCTTGCTCTACCTTAGCAGCACATGATAACCCATGGAATTTGAAACTAAGACATCCAAATAAAATAAATGTAAAATAAATGTTTTGAAACCAGAATAAAAATGTGTGTGCCTGCACATCTCTTGCAGGTGCATCCTCTCCAGTATACTGCTCAGTCAATCAAGTTAACACAGAGTGTCATCAGTATGTACAGCATGTAAGGACTACAGTATTGATGCACTCACTCAGCCGTGAGTAGCGCTGCACAAAATCACTGAACATGGCAGGAATCATTTATTTCTGTGAAGGGAATCAGTCCTAATCTTGGAAACCTTGCAGCACTTGGCTTCCGTCTGCTTGACTTTGGGCATTAACCTTCAGAACACGAACATGATGGTGTTCTGGCAAATCCAGGGAAAAACAATACAAGAATAAATCTCTACAAATGAGAGTGCTTTGTATTTTATAAATGGATGAACTACAGGGGTTAATAATGTAATACAAAAATATAAAAAGTTTAGAAACAGTGAATATCGGCCAGATTGTTTTATACAGAAAAAGACATGAGAGTCAAAGGTCTTAAAAATATATGAATATGAACTTTTGCCAGTTAAGATATTTACAAGAATTGAAAGTTTGGAACAAGTCAGAATGGACTGGACTCAATACTGATCTTCCCTAATCTAATTTTCTGTAATCTTAATATTGCATTCTTTCTTTTTTTCCTCTCTGATTTCTGTTTTGTTTTTTTAGATGGTACTCAAATAGAGGACATGTTTGTAAGGACTAAAGGGATTATTCACAGTAAACATCAGTGCCTGATTTATGAAGTTAATTCTGTAATTCATCTGTAGTACACTCAAAATATTTCACATAGGTAGAACAATTCCAAAAACCTAAACAATTATCTGTTTAATTTAAATGAAACACTATAAAATACATTCAGCCACATAATAATATAGTTAAATATTTCATTAATGCATTTATAGGATGCTTATCCAAAGGCATCTAAGCACCATGCAATCCAAACCAAAATAAAACATTTGGAAATCAAACAAAAGAGAGAAACTGCTCAGATCTACCTGAAGCTATCCCAAAGGTCAGCGAAAGCAGAAACCAAAACAGTCAAGACCAATCCCAAATTTCATACCTCACCAGCCATACCAGCATGTACACAATGCCAAAAACTGTCTCAAAACATTTCCCTCAATCCATAGTATTGCCTGGCTAAAATTAAACCAAGATGTCACTTACCCAAATAACAATGTCATTTAGATAGTAAATTTTTAAAAAAAGCCAATAAAGGATTAATTCAAAAAAAAGCAAAGTTGTGTGATATCAGTCAGCACACATATGTAACCACAACCATTCTCTCTTTATTAACTCCCTTAGCAGACTCATATATTTGTTGAACTGCAGAGAGAGGAGATTATCAACCTGCAATCTCCTATGGGGAGACCCCTAAAGTGAAGTTCTGCAGGTGACCATGACCAGAGTCCACTCCCTACCAAGACAGAGCACAGCCATTCGGGAGTACTCTTACTCACCTCTACCATGGACCTCAAACTTGACATCAGCACCTGATGGCAACCAATATTTCCTATATATTATACAGAAAATGCAACAGAGGTATATTTGCATCACTTTGATTGGGCAAGTAAGAGATGGGGGATTCTCAATCCACAAGAAGTTTTAGTCTATTTTATTTAACTTTGGCATTTTCTAATGAACCCATAACCAATGTATCTAGGCATTGAATACAAAGGTACGCTTCTGTCATAAACAGATAAGAAAAGTTAATAGCACAGAAGTACTTTATATCTCTTTGACTATAAAGGGTTAACAAGTTCAGTAAGCCTGGCTGTCACCTCACCAGAG
>NC_133770.1:224082397-224101896 GCF_003597395.2 Chelonoidis abingdonii | reverse complement strand
GAAAGAGAAGGAGGGAGGAAGGTGAATTGTCCTCTCTGTTTTGTGATTCAAGGAGTTTGAATCACAGTGATCTTCCAGGGGAACCCAGGGAGGGGAAGCCTGGAGAGGCAACGGTGGGGGAAAGGGTTTACTTTCCCTGTGTTAAGATCCAGAGTGTCTGGGTCTTGGGGTTCCCCGGGGAAGGTTTTCAGGGGACCAGAGTGTACCAGGCACTGGAATTCCTGGTTGGTGGCAGTGCTACAGGTTCTAAGCTGGTAATCAAGCTTAGAGGAATTCATACTGATACCCCATCTCTTGGACGCTAAGGTTCAGAGTGGGGAATTGTACCATGACAGCTTCTCTTCGTCACTCAGATTTATTTTTAATTTAAATGTTCATAATTTATTTTTTTTGAGACCCATGGTCTTCTATTTAACAATCAAGCAGCTAACTATGGGAATGATCCTGGAAACTTACTGCCATGCATGGACCTTTCCTTGCATCTGGAGGAAGTGAAGTAAGGATCCGTACATGTGGATACGTGCAGGATTGGGCCCTAGGATAATGAAAGCTATAAAGCTACATGCACATTGTATTTTTACTTGAGTTAGTTACAAAAGTACCAATGAAGAATATGGTTTCCAGCAAGGAAAAAATGTTAACTACTAACTCAACCCATGCCTGTCCTCCCTCAAACCTCCCAAAGCAAAGATATGGAAAAAACAACTGAATAATTGATATCTATTGTAAGGCAATGTCTGGGATTTTTGTCAGCCCACTCTGTTTGCTGGGGATGCTGATCCCTGCTGACTCATCATGGCAGATGGAGCTTGTTCGCGCCACACTGGATTTAAGGCCCTTTGGGCAGTGTGAGCTAAGGTCTAGCACTGAGAGATTTTTGCAAGAAAACCACAGGAAGAAACAAGATTAGGAAGAAATCTCAGTCAGAGATTTATGTTTTTATCGTTACTTTAGTAACCAGTAAAACCAAATTCCAGAAAGAGTAAGTTTGGACTAAAGAAGCAAGTGCATACTCTTGTAATGTGGAGACTCTACCTCCATACACCTAGCCTGAGATTTATCCATTTTAGGATACAAGACTACTGTAGGATACGAGAAGAATCTTGTCAAGTATCAGAGGGGTAGCCGTGTTAGTCTGGATCTGTAAAAGCAGCAAAGAATCCTGTGGCACCTTATAGACTAACAGACGTTTTGGAGCATGAGCTTTCATGGGTGAACACCCACTTCGTCGGAAGAATCTTGTATCCTAAGATTAATTAGGATAAAAGGCTGTAAAAGGCAGAGTCCAGAAGAGAAAAATTTCTTGATACACAGCCCACTGTACTAACTGTAGAATTCTAATTCCCAACTGATTTCCATTAAGTAGTCACGAAGGAAAGCTTGCTTTTTTTTTTGCCCCCACTAGAGAGCAGCAGTGCACTGGAGGTTTCATGGTATTTCCTAAAATACAGGCCAATTATATTTAACTGATTTTAAGGTTGGAAACACTCTCTGACCCAGGTGGGGAAATGGCTGTTCTCCCTGCTAACAACTGAAAAAAGCCTCCATTAGTGGAGGAATATCAAGTCAGACAGTAACTGGGGAGAAGAAAAACCATGCACCCTAAAGATGGTGTAAATTCCCCTCCAAACCCAGAAGAGCAAAAGGTCAGGTTTTTTTGTTTGTATCTTACACTGCTCTGAAATCTGTGACTTATTTTTTTTTTTTACATCTCTACAATTCATAAAGAAACAGTGCAGCACACAGATAAAGAATGAATATAGAAAAACACGTCTATTTGAGATTAATCGCATGACATGCTCAGAACGTCAAAAAAACAGTTATTAACAACACAGATATGTAACAGTTGGTTGCAACAGGCAACAGCATCCTGGATTGCTACTTTGTTCTATAAATGTCAAGTCTACATTCTGAAACTTCTATCACAAAACATAACCTTGAAATTTCACATATTATGGATCAGAAATGTTAGGCTATGGAATTTTTCTGTTCTGACATATGAAAAACAGGATCTGTGACATGCTGAAGAAAATCTATTAACGCAAAATAAATAATGAGTCCACACCAGGACCATGGATTCTAAATTGGAAAAGAGGAAACAGATAGATTTATACTGTATTACCAATTCATTTCACATCATCATAAATTCTGTCTTTGTCCCTTCGCTTACCTCTACTCTGCTAGCCAAATTTAAAAAGTATAACTGCTATTCCTCCATTAAATTAAAATCTCACTGAAAACTTTCTTTCACAGATTCTAAAGAAACCCACAGCAGTGAGCATTACAACATACTTCCAACATTCTTATGAGGCTGCTACATGCTTAAGATTTTTAACACACATTAAAAATATTGATTTATAAATACATAAGTGCAACACTAAGCACCTTGTACAACAGTATTATGTAAAACTGTATGACGAAAACAGCTACAGAATATAAGAGTAATATCCAAATACATGGAAGGAATTTATTTATTCCATGCTAGACCTGTGGACCAGGATCAATAATGTATGTAAGAGTAATGGTAAACAATTTTGAGAGGCAGTGTAGTCCAGTGCATAGAGTACTAGACTTGAACTCAGGACACGTGGGTTCTAGTCTCATCTCTGCCACTTGTCTGCCACTTGTCTGTTTGGATTCCCACCTTTTGTCGTGTCCATTTAGACTGCTAGCTCTTTGGGGCAGAGCTTTCTTCTGGAATGTGTTTGTATAGTGACTAGCAAAATGGGGTGCCATTCTTGATCAGGCTTCTATATGCTACTGTAATACAAATTAACTAGACATTGTGTACACGAGCGATGGCATGGAGGTAAAATGTAATAAAACATACAGCAGCATGTGTGTGTTAAACCAGCATTACTTCTTCTATAAGAAGCTTGATCACACATTTACAGCTACAATTTCCATTGTAGTACAAAAGTAAATCTATTTTTTGTTGCTTTTCAACAGCACAAAGAAACTGGAAAGACAAAAGAGCTGATGTCTGCGTTAAACAACCATTCTGACTTGCATGAGAATCGGGACAAGGGTGGCATGTGCATCAACTCGCTAATGATTTTACTTTCAAAAAAGAAAAGAGTTTGTTTCAAAACAAAAAATGGTTTGTGTAGTATTAAGTGGTTAACAGTGATCAACTGAAAAATCTTCTATGGAGAAAAACTCTCTCTCTTCCAACTTAGCAAAAAGCAAACAAGCTACATGGGAAGCAGCTTGTGTCATATGTTTTTATTTTAACAACAAAACTGGACTATATTAATGTGATCTGGTTAGTTTGCACTTGCAGGGTCTACATGGTGCAGTGGAGCATGCTAGTATGTGCTGCAATTTACAGCCCCATGGTCTGAACTGCTGAGCCATGCAGGCTGTTTTGTTATTAAAATAAAAACCAAATTACCGTTTTCTTTTAAACCAAACTCCCCAGTCATGGTGCACAGAACACACAAAGGATATGCTCAGCTAGATTCTCTATCTGTTTTCCCAAAATAAAACATGTATCATACCACTTTTAACTGAACTAGTGACATTGCATCAATATAAATAGCAATTGTGCAATGCATCTTACTTCTCTGCAGACCTGCTCCATGCCCACACACAGCATGCCAGTCAACAGTGCAGGCACACTGCCATCTGGGTACCTATCCCACAGTTCCCAGCATAACTCCCTGGGAACCCAAGGGAGTCATGGAAGAAGGTGGTCCAACTTCTGTATCTCCCTGGGAAACGCAGCCATTTCTGCAAAATATTTTCAAAATGGTGGTCAGGCTGAATGGACAGAGCTCATTCTTTGCTCAGAGAGTATTTTCTGCTGGAGGCCACGAAAATTAATGGCCAGGCATTACATGTGGCCCAGGAGAGGCAGCAGGGGACATTCCAGTGCAAACTTAGATGAGCAGTACATAGAAAACATCGGGCAACTTGTTTGTCAGAGAGAAGCTCGATCCATCCTCATCCTAGCCTACATGACTCCATGAATTACTTAACAGAGAGTTTTGTCAAGCCAAGTGCTACATTTGGGACAAGACCACCACCAACTGGTGGACAGAGTTGTTCAAGACTTTGGAGAAGCAGCAGTGGCTGCAGAATTTCTAAAGAAGGAGATATTTTATTCTCTGTCTCAAAAGTTGACCCCAACAATGCAGCAGTGGCGGATTTGACCTGAGGTAGTTGCTAATACAAGGATAAATTTTTATGATTTTGGATGTGATGGTAAAGGAGAGGGGTGCCCAGAAGGATTTAATACGGTAACGTTTCAAGCTCAAAAAATTTTGCTTAATGAAATTTTAGAGAAAGAAATCCTGAAAACCATGTTTATTAAAACACAAAACATGCAGGCCAGCTGCAATAAGCACCCAATACAATTAGTCACATCCCCACACATAGTTAAGTTGTTGGACACAATATGAAGAGAATAAACCTACTCCTGTTCTCTTTCTCCTGATAATAGGCAGGGGTTGAATACCATGGAAATGACCAGGAGGCAAGTTCTATAAATACTGCTACTGTCCCATACTATGGCACTGTGTTGAGGAGCTGGTGTCCACACACAGGGACCTGTGAAAGGACACACCGTGCAGTTTGCTTTCGGGCTCTACATATATCCCCTGAAGAACCACCTCTGGAACACTTGGGCTTCCAGCCTCATTTTCCTGTCATGATAATTTTAAGTCAGGACTCCTCAATTATCTTTCCTATTTGTCTTGGCATTCAAAAAAGCAACTTAGTTTGTCCTCCTCACACTTCTGTTTCTTGGCTGCATTTAGTAAGTTCTATCACTGTCCCTTTCCATGTTTCCCTGAAGGTAAAGAAACAATTCATCTTTCTCATTTTTCACCTGTTGACACGAAGATTTGTCAAGTAATCTGCCTCTTGTGTTGCCAAATGTCTGATCACTCTCCACTTATGTTGAGCTAGCATTTCCCAGTTGTGGCCTTGATGCAGTGGTGGTTTCTAAAATTAAATATAAGGAAATGGTTAATATGCATATTAACACACTAGGCCCCTTACAATACCAAGAATGCAATACAAGCAACATTTTTTCAGTTCACTTTGGAATTCCAAAGGCTTCAAGGAAGACACCCTGTGCTAGGATTAGATATGGTAATGATCGTCTCCCTAACATTTATTTATTTTTGTTCCCCGATGAAAATTTGGGCTAGCTGCAAGGGGTCTGAGTGCGTTCCTGGTAGGAGGTAAAGGATGAACGTTGCAGTACAGCGAGACTCATACTGGGTTACTTACTGCAGACGGCAAGATGCCTGGAAAGACCCTCTGCACTAGATTGTAGCAAAAGTAAAGAGATTGCTGTTAAGGTGAGCGTGAGAGGGTAGGGGGAAAAGAAGCCAATATATCTGCTATACTTATTTTCTCAACTGGTAACATAGGATGTGCAATGGAGCTGAAGAACGTGAAGTGAGTTTATATGATGGCCAGGGAGTTTGGAAACTGAATTAAGAATGAATGTCTATAGCACTGTCTTTACCAGAATATTTTTTAGAATATTTGGGAAACTTTGGGCTAAATTACACCATTATCTGATAGGCTGCGATCTTATGCTGACTGACAGAGCGATGCTTTCACTGCTCTGGCCTATAGCTGCTTTAAAGCAGGTTGCTACCTGATAATAGCTTAGGCTTGTGTCCCATGTACGTGATAGAAAGACGACATGAAATGTGGTTGGAAATAGCTAAGTGCTTTATGTCCTCTTACCCAAAAGCAGCATGTGGACCAAGTCATAGTTCCCATCATGTAGCTTTCTGAAAGTATTCCGTTTTGCCATTTTCAATGTACCTGTGATTCTATAACTTTATTTTTTAGTTTTCCCTGCTTGGTCACCCTGTTGAGACTGGTCTTGTGGCATGGTTCAGAAACACCTATGCAGAATTTGTTAAGTACTTGTATCCTTACTTCGAACAGCAAGTGTAGCTGACAAAAGGGGTGTTGTGCATGGGGCATATGGAGAGGGCTCCTGAATCTGGCAGTGTTCACTGGCGGAACACAACAAAGCAAGTGGAGGGGTTCCTTCCTCCCTCACGAGAGACTGCATCTACCCATTTCACAACAGTTATAGCAGCACTCAGATGAACCCAGCCATCAAGCATGCAGATAAAGCCCAAAGCAGTAAAAACAGCACCAGCAACATACCTTGTGTGGAGGTCCCCTTATTTCCTGAGCATCACATCCTCCCAAACCCACTTGGCTGCTGTCTCTGGAACTTGTTTCAATCAAGAGGGCTTGAGGCCCCAGCACAGTTGCAGACATGTCCTGGCCCTCACTCTGATTCTAGGCCTGGATGATGGCATCCTCTTCTTCTTCTCCTCACAGCACACTGCCGGGTGCCCTGGTGCTGTCAAAAAGGAACTCCGCTCCTTTAATTTGAAAGGGCCAAAAAAAAATGAGGCAGATTTTCTTCCCTGCCTGGAAGGTCTACTGGCACCCTAGGCATTGTTGCACTGCAGCTTCAGACTCTTTATCTTCTCCTGGCACTGTCCCATGGAGCAAGTGATAAGCTCCCGGGCAAAATACTTTTACACCTGGTCACAACACAGTTCAGCAGACACAGTTCAGATGGTTCACAAGCATCCTGTGTCATCTGCACCAGACGAGCCAATAGATGTGCTCATATGATGGCTTCTTCTGAGAAATGCCCCAAGAGCAGTTTGGTAAATGTAGCAATCACAAAGAAGTGGATGCTGGTGAGAACGTGTGCGCCATGAGATCTAAAGTGGATACAGTAGCTCATTCAGTACAGGTGAGGGACTTGCAGAAAACTTGACCCAGATCAACAGAACAGAAATTTTACCAGATAGGCGCAGTGGAGGATGGAGTAATTGCCCATTGCAGCTGCTATGCCAGAACTTGAGGTCTGTACTTGAGTTAACCTTGCTCATAGCAAGTGCAACTTACATAGTGCTATGATCACCTATGTTCCATTGGTAGCAACTGTGTGTGTGGATTGTTACTTGCATGGTAGAAGATCCTCACGCTGGTTAGTAGGCCAAAATCCTCTAGTGTAGACAAGATCATAGAGGGCAAAACAACATGGGAATGCATGCCACATCCCCTGCCCAATAGTACTGGATAAGAAGAGCTGTGTGGCATGCACCTGCCTCCAAAAGCAAGAAAGAAATAAGAATCTAGCAAAGGAGAACCTGCCAGCAGACGCTACATATAAATGGGAGCCCTACTTCAGGAACTATTTTGGAGCAAGACATCATAAACTAGGATCAAGTTGTTAAACCCTCCACTCAGTTATAATCAAGAGCAAAGTCAGGTGGTGAAAATCCCGCACCCTCCACAAAAGGGGAGACACATGTGCCACATACTGGAAACACATCCAAGACTGAAATACTCAAAACTCTTGCCCAAAAAGCGTAACAAGAGAGAGGGTGGCAATGCTAAAAAGCTCCAGGGATTGGGACACTAATACAGGCCTTGCAAGATGAGAACATGAGATGTGAGCTATGACACAGACTTTTAGAGTGGACGAGCACTGCAATCTCCCCTATCCCTGAAAAGCAGAGCGCAGTAATGACTAAGCAACAGTTCCCATCCCCCACCGCCATTCTGAGTTAGTCATGGGCAGGACACAGGGCTCAAAAGGTGCCCTCCTCCTCACACTACAGGCATAGCCGCAAAAGCATGGTGATACTGGAACAAATCCCAGTACACAAGGGGAATCGTCCTAAGATGCAGAATGTTGCAGGGGAAGCTAAACCTACTCTTAGTGGTCTAAAACAAAGGATTTCTAGAAATCTTTATCAAAAACAACCTAAACTCCAACATAGTACTTTAAAGCCAACTTCATATGATTTTTTTGGTTTAACAGCTATATTAACAGAGCAGATCACTCCACCTGAGCTCAGGTCTTCAAGTAATATTTCACATTATCAGCTGGACTTTCACTTACATTTAGAGGGCAAAAATTAAGCAAAAGATCAATATTAATTAAAAAGTCTTGCCCTTATTTAATAAGATAAAGAGAAAAAATGGTTGAAAGAATGTTTTGTGGACTGTCATTTTGTGAGGAACAGTTTTATTAAAGAAAAAATAAATGTACAACCAGGCAAGTGCTCACTGTGACATTGTACAGCATTAGTAGCTCTTACTAAGAGCACAATAAAGGTTTAGCTTCTTGTTACTGCAGACGAGAACCAGTAAGTTAAAATCAGTTGGTGGAGTGTCACATACAATTGCCTAATGTTTCTGTGTATTTAAACATACTGCAGGCTCTTCTTTGTGCAAAGACGACACATTATGTGTCCATAACAGCAAAAGAAACCCTGAAGAGAGGATATATCGTAGGTGAATAAACTTTCAACAGCAATTTTCTGAATAAAATTGCTATTGAAAGTTCATTCACCTATCTTATAGGATTTACAATACTGGATTAAATCAAACACAGCATCTTGTCTGGCCAATACTCAATGCTTCATAGGCAAGTAAAAAAAGTGCAAAAAACCTCATCACCTCAATACACCTAATCAATTGTACAATGTTGTACATGGGATAAAACATTCTTCTTCACAGACGGCTGTAATAATAAACTCACAACCTGAAGCATAAGATCTAGTTATAATCTTAATTACAGCTGCTTTCCATTCTTTCTACTGACTATTTACCATTCTGGTGCTCTTGCAAACCTACTGCCCTATGGACAGTTTTACAAGGACTTCCCTCTCAGATATGAATTTTTATGTTAATTAGGATTCTGTAATTGCTTCTGGTCTATGTTCACTTGTTTTATTTTTGTTTTCAGCATTTTCCATCCGCTTCACTCCTCCAAAAGCAAGTAAGTGATAAATCTGACCCTAAGTGTTTAGATACATGTTGATTCTTTTCTGCTCTAAAGATTAGGAGTTCACATAAAACAGTAGTAGCTTACTCAAATTTCTGTTCACTCACATATTACAAAAAATCTCAATGAAATGAAGTTTCCGGACATTGTTTGCCTCACTCACAACTCACCCATACTCCACACAATTAGTAAAACCTGCTGCATCCACCGCTCTACTTCTGCTGACCCAGAAGCCTGAAGGCTTCAATTTAGCAAACCACCCCTATCCTGCAACTCATGTAGGCTTGTGCTTAAAGTTAACTTCAAGCACATGCTTAAATCCTATTGACTTTAATGGGACTTAACCTTTAGTGCCAAAGTGTTCTGCTGAACAGGGATGGACATAAGCACATGCTTCGGTGCTTTGCTGAGCTGTGGCCTAAGTTAATAACTCTGGAATGGCCTAGTGTTTGAGATAGTTGGCTTCAACTACCATTCTTATTTGCTAAATGTAACCTGGACACAAAATAAGGGAAATATTAACCAACACAACCTTATTAACCAATATTTACCAAAAAGTTTTATTTTATTTGATAAAATAAAATCTTTAAGAAATGGGAACCATTTCTGCCTTTGGCAAACAGACAGCAGGATTAGAGTGATGTTTTTTAAACAAGCATTTCTATGGTTTTTCATTCACTCTGCTCTGACATTAAATTGATTAGCACTGTTTTGAGCGAATTTTTCACATTATACTGTTCAGTTTACATCAGACCACGAATATTCAGTCACCTGTTCTAAGCTTTATTATTTATTGTGCAACCCAAACCCATCCAAACTCAGTTTATTCAAAACAAAGACACTCTCAGGTACTGTATTTTTGCATTAAATACAGTATGTGGACACAGAGTCTATAGAGAAACTGCACAGCAAGCATATTCATCTCAGTGCTACAAACTCTGACAAAATCTGTTTTCCAAAATTTTAAAAAAAAGTTTGTCAACAGAAGTGTTTATAAAAACAAAACTTGGGAAGTAACAATAAAGCATACAAAATGTTTTTGCTTGCATAGAAACCATTTAAAAAACCCTGAAGTATACAGTAATAAGCAGGATTACAACACTAATGCACAGAACACAAAAGCTTCAAAATTTTCCCCCACAACAGGTGTTCTTATTGCAGATGTTTACAGACCAAGAAAAAAAATGTCCAGCTAAATAAGTTGCTGGTACTTTTATTAGAAATGTCTTAACATTTTTCTGTGGTGTTTCTACATTGATTTCTTGTTTAAATAGTCAGGCAACATGTTAAAAAGAAAGCCACCTGACTACCAATAAATACCAGCTTACCTGTTTAAGTGCCTTTTTGGTGTGCTGCTGGAAGGAAGACACTAGCTTGCTTTGCACTGGTGTGTTAGTAAGGCTTGAGTCTCGATTGGAAGACACTTCTTCAGGTATCTGCTTTGGACAAACTATGAAGAAAAAAAAAAAAAAAAAAAAGCGGTTTTAATACCATTGCTTAGGCACTTGAGGTCTTAAGAGGATCCTACAAATGGAACAAGGGACCCTGTCACCAGAAAGCAATCTCCACGGCTGATGAACCATGAAAGTCATGGAGTCTCAGGATCTGCTAGACTTGAATTTTCAGCCACACCCTAACGTCTAATGCACTGCTTCACAAACGTTTGTTTCTAATCAAGTTTAACCCTAGACTTGAACAGAGATGAGTGCTATGTTCCAGAATATGAACGTTCACACTGGGAGTTTATACCAGTATAACTACAGCAGTCTAATTTATATTGCTAAATCTCTACTTGTAGACATCCAAGCTCTAAGTGGCAACAGAGGCTGGGCCAGGACAGAAGTTGTGGAGTGTAGGAAGCACAATTACATATACTGAGCTCTTTTCCATGTCACCCCACCACACTGGGGCTACCTCTCCAATTCAGAAAACTAAACTTTTCTCTTGAATAAGCCAGTCTGTTGTAGAACCAAATTCTGTACCCTTCTGTACCGCTCAGGAGCTCATGGGTATTTTCCATCTGATCAAGCCTTGATGTGGCAATTGAAATATTTTACGTATACTACAATGTTTTCTATATAGAAGTAGACCAGGGTCAGCAACCTTTCAGAAGTGCTGTGCCGAGTCTTCATTTATTGACTCTGATTTAAGGTTTTGCGTGCCAGTCATACATTTTAACATTTTTAAAAGGTCTGTCTCTCTCTCTCTAAGTCTATAATATATAACTAAATTATTGTTGTACGTAAAGCAAATAATTTTTAAAAATGTTTAAGAAGCTTCATTTAAAATTAAATTAAAATGCAGAGCGCCCCGGACCCGTGGCCAGGACTCAGACAGTGGGAGTGCCACTGAAAATCAGCTTGTGTGCCGCCTTCAGCATGCGTGCCATAGGTTGCCTACCCCTGAAGTAGACAGTAACTTATTTTCCCCAGCAAGTTTAACAAGATTACATGACTAAATATATATTTAGAAGAGAGACACTGATGGCCCTGTGTTCTAAAAATATTTATAACTATGTAACTGCATAACAGATTGTAATGGCTTCTAAGAAGCTATCCCTGTCTATCATGTAACTATTGTTTGGTAAACCAAGAACACACAAATGCTCATTTGAGTGATGGACTGGAATAGCTCACAAAGAGGAGTTCTGGTCTCCCAGGCAAATATATGTTGCTAATTTTCAGGTCTCTTAAAAATACATGTTTTAATGAGTTAATATTCAAGTACTTGCTTTTAAACAGCTGCCTGAATGTGTGTGTGTCTGAGGGTCTCTAAGACAAAAAAAAAAAAAGCCAAGTAAATTAATTTATATTTTAAATCCAACTATGTTTAAACAATGTTAAGACTGCAAAAACAGCCAAAACATTCCATTAGACTTACTTTTCAGCAGATAAAAGTAAAATGGCTGTAAAAATGATTGCAGACTCTGATGTTTGGTCTATACTGCTACTTCCATCAAATTTCAACCACCAGAGTAGCTAAAACAGTGTTAGAACTAGTTTGAATTTTGTGTAAATTTCCCCATGCTCACATAGTAACTGGTTTCAATCCTCAGATACACAGCGAAGATTGCCATATATCTTGGAATATCTACTATAGTGCTATGCATGTGTAAACAATCCAGTAGACGGTTTTCCAAAATGTGCAATGGGGTGTACCACATCTATAGAAGCACATTTGGGATCCTCAAAAAAGTTGCAATGGCATGTGTCAGCTGTGAATTTGGCCTTATACTTTTATCCTGATTTGCTGTGTGGTTTTCCTTTTTATTGCTCAGTGGAGTGAGCAGAGAATTCAGTGCCACTCAATTTCTTCGTCTTTGGTAATGCCTTCCACCATTAATATTATTGAAACTTTTTTTTATATTTATAAGATAAAGTATGGAATTCTGACAACTTAATTGCCAATAATTCATTGCCAGTATGAGGCAAAACTGGTAACACGTTGAACATGTGTTTTCATCTTGGGAACAAAAAATAGTCAATACTCATCTCACAAACGGTAGAGAAAGAACTACTTTTTCACAGTTATGTCATTACATCAATACAGTTCTCATAGTCGACTGGGAAGAGAGTTTTGCCAAAAGCTTTATAAGTGAAATTTGTCTCTTTTTTCTTTTTTTGCTTATGCTGAAATTATGCCTCAATACCTTGGGGAGCTGATGGGCAAAAAATGACTTGAACTCAACTGCATCACTCGGTTTGGATAAGAGTCTTTTTCACATGATCAGCAAAGCTCACTATCAAAGAGACAACTTAAAGAAGGTATCAGCAGCAAACACACACCTAGTCTAAATATTTATTTAACCTCATCTCTGCAATATTTGCGCACCTAAGATACAAAACACATAATCCAAAAACAGAAACTCGATATTTTAAATTGCTCAACTTCTGTCTCCGCATCCCTTTTTGTTTTTAATAAGAAATTTTCATGGATTGTTACATTTCTATTAGGTAGCCAGATTGTTTTGTTGGCAAAACAAAGGAGTCAAAGAATTGAAGGAAAAGCAGGAGTTGTTCTATGTATATAAAACTCTACAATTTAAGAAAGGGCAGAAAAGTGGAATCTTATAAAAACAAATGAATTTTAGAAAAAATATGACAGGAAACCCACAAAGTGTCCTTCATAAGAAAGTAAGATGCAACATGTCCTGTCACTAAGCATATATTTTATTCCTCTATGGTGACAGGGAACCCCACCCACTCCTTATATAGAAAAGTCCGATTCTGACACAATTTCCAAGATATAAACCCAAGTGTCCTTCATTTACTTTCGTGATGATACAAGTTCACAATGTTGTGATGCTGTATCACCATCCAAATGGCAAGAAGTCATAGAGCAAATGTCAAACTCTTGATGCAAAAAATCTCAGGACAAAGCAACAATATTTGTAACCATAAAGAATGGAGGGGGGGGAATATTATTATCTTATTTCCTGTGAATTAAAAGTGATACAGAAGGAAAACTAAAGGGAAAAGTTGAAGAGTAGAAGCAACAGAAATACTCTAAGGGGAATGGCAATATTCAGAAAAGCAGCACTCAGCAACAAAACAGTCAGCTCCAATATGCAAAACAGAACGAAGAATAGTGTAAAAGAAAACAGAGTTATAAGCAGGAAGGGCTAGAAGTAACAGGGCACATGTCCATATACATCAATGATAAGTAGATGGAACTGCCACATGCACACACACACTATATCAGAAATGTGGGATCCTTTGTTCTCTCTGGATTATAAAACAGCAGCAGCAATACAACTGACTGCCTATGCAAAAAGTTTTGAGTAGCATGGAGGAGAGTAGGAGAAATATCTGGGTAGTCAGCAACTATTCACCACTAGTGCTATGAGGAAGTAGGGGAAGAGAAAGGAAGCAAGCAGAATTAAGACAAGGGAGGCACTTCATTCAGTGAGATGATTAGCATTACTGTGTTCTAGTTTATATGGGGTACAGGACCCAGTAGAGGAAGTGAGAAGAAAGTGGCTGCGAGACAAACTGTTAGGTCTGTTGATTTTCTTTAAACAAAACGTAAAATCAATGAGCCAACCTTTGACAGCATGGTTCACTAACTTTCTCCAAAACCTTAAAATTAAATGGGGCTTGGGATATCAATATTAAGTATATCTATACACCAAAAAATGTTTAGTGAAACATAATTCAAAATGACTATGCAGCTACAGCACTGAAAGATATTAGGAATAATAATAAGCAGACTTGTTTATGATCTACAGAAAAAGAAAACTTCCCTGAATGCTTTAAGAAGCCCTATCTTTCCAAAATATAGGGAACAGCTGATTTTGATTTCAGACAGGCCAGACTGATTTAAAATCAGACCAGAAAAATCAACAGTGGTACAATTCCTTCCCTACCATGGTAACCACACCAGACAAGAAAGTGTGTCTGTAATATGGCTATTAGTAAAAGAAATTAATATTACTACCATATGCTAAAAACTGTAGTCTACCTCAAGAATAAAATCTATGCCCACACTCTTTAATATTAAACTAAACAGAAAACATCCTCAGAAAAACATACATCTCTAACTAAAATATCCCACAAAATTCTATATATTTTCTTTGGGTGACAGATATATACTTGTTTTGACATAATTGGTCATGGCTTGTCAACACTGATATGTCAAGCAATTCACCTAAGTCACACTTTCATCTGCAAAGCTTAACTTGCAAAATTTGAACAGTTTACATCTCCAATCTGTTAGCTTTATTCTTTATCAAACAAAATATAGTTTGGGAGGTAAAGTGATTGTATAGTTCTTTGTATAAGGGAAATAGCAGTATTGTGAAAACATGAGTAACAGTGCTCAAATACATTTTTTTGGAAAAGAAAAAACAGAAAAAAGCCCTGTAAAATGATATGCTCACATTAAAGTAACCAATGCAGCACAAAATAGAATGGAACCTAAGAACTCCACTAATCTCAGAAAACTGCGGATCTTCATTCCACAGCAAGGCAACTTTTTCATCAGAGAAGTATGATCCGTTACTAACCAACCAACCCCCAACCCTTTAGGCCTCACTAATTCTGCTCTATAGCAGAGAATAAAGGAGCCTAGAGACCTCACTCAACTAGCTCCCAGACTCTCACACTGCACCATCTCAGTAGTTGGGACCTTCCCACCCACAGCAATGAAGCAAAGGGTAGTCAATCTTGCCCTGGAGGGGGCAGATAATTTTGCTTTGTAACTGCTGGTGGAGAAATGAAGAAAATAAATCAAAAGCTAGGTCTCTGTCCAATCTGTAAGCTGAGGAAGAGCCCCATAAGTTCAGGCTGTGATCCTATTAAACTTCTGCTGGGGAACACTGCACATTAGTATCAGAATATATACCAAACATATTCAGCGGAATCGCTAAGCATCATTCCCAAGAGACCAACTGCTATAAGTCACAGGCTGCCTTGAATGAGCCAAAATTTCCATTCCTGGGAAGGAAGAGTATGGAAAGCCTCAATGGATACTTCACAGCCAAAGGAAGAGCAACATTAGCTCCATAGTCAAGTTATCCTTGTGGTTTCTTAGCCCAGAAAACACACAGAATTTCAATGGACTAACAATTGCAAAGACAAAATTTCAAGACTCAAGATGAATCTGATCCTCCAACTTCTGGATGGCTGACCTACTATATCCACTAGTGTTACACTAGAGATGAATTTGTCACAATTTCAGTTTCACTTTTGCAACTAAAGAAATTTTAAATTTAAGAAGTGCTGGGAACTGTAGTTTTTGTTAGGACGTAGTAAGGTCACCTACGACTACTCTACACTTAAAAAGCTGAAGTTGAGGTTCGCCTGTCAGCATAGGTACTCCACCTCCCTAAAAGGCGGTAGATGGATTGATGGGAGAATTCTCCTGTTGACCGACCAAGCACTGTCTATGCTGGGGGTTATATAGGTTTAACTGCGTCACTCAGGAGTATGGATTTTTCACACCCTGAGCAATGTAGACCTAATTTCCTAGTGTAGATGAGGCCCTACTCAGAGCTGGTCACACTTTAGAATCTATGTTTGTCACAGATTGGAAGTGGAAGTCACACCTTTCTATGGATCACTACCATCTCCATCTTGAGATCATGATGCACTCCTCTGATTGGAGTGAAGGACCAAGTTGGCAGATGGAACCCAATGGGTTTCAGACAATCTAGAGATGGATACTGTTTTGACTACAGACCACTCTACTGTGGTCTGCCACACACAGTAGGATATTATAATCATTTCTTATCCTAGACTATCATCATTTTGGATCTTAAACACTAAGTATGGCTTCATCTTTGCATGGTACTTGGATGACCTACAACTGATGATAAGAAAGCCTGCTAGAGGGCTGCTGGTGGAATTCTCATTCCAAACTAGGTAACTGGAGCATGAATAATTTTTTTTAACATATGCCATTATGGTATGGGAAATCCTGTTGTGCAACCATTCCAGATGGTCATCAGCCTAATTAATCCAAGTTGTTAGCACAGCATTCAGTGAAATAATCACATGTTTATCACTGAGGAGTTCTAAAAAAATTTCTAAAAAAACTGCTCAGATCCACATCAAGAAGTTTGCACCTGTGCTGGCTAAACTGTACCAGGGAGAGTAGGGAAAAAGGAAGAGAAGAAGGGCAGATTTTTCTATACTTTAATTTCAAACAGAGTTTTGCTGAGGTACTGAGAAATCTGAAGGCTATGACTTAAAGACAAGTGGAAAGACACTGGGACCAGTTAACTACCAGTGCTCCCCTCTGGGTAACACCTACTTTTAAAGAAGATATTGTTAGACTCACACATACCCCACCCCTGCTCAATAAACTCTCTCAAGATGGAAGATTGCTCCAGTTATCACCCTGTCTTGAATCTTCCTTTCGGGAAAAGGCTGTCAAGGAGGACGGGTGGAACCATTCTGGCAACATCTAGGACTCTCAAGTCTTCTCACCCATTCAGTACATTACCCAGCTTATACTTGCATCAGCTGGTGACTTTCTTCTGGCAATGGATGAAGATCAGGTACTCATGCTCATTCTTTCGGATTGTCAGACAACGCTGCCTATGAAGTTATGCTGACGCATTTACAACCCAAGCAAAGGTATATGGAATCACTCAAGTGGCTCCATTCCTTTCTTTAACAGAGAACCCACAAAGTAAAATAGGCCAATTGCTTATTTACTTTTAGCAAGGCCTCACAGGCTTCTAGTTTCTATTCTGGCTTGTCACATGTCCAACGTCTATCGAGCGGGGAACCATCTTATTGTTCTATGTTTGTACAATGCCTGGCACAACAGGGTCCTCGTCCACAATGGGGTCCTGGGGCTCCTAGGCATGACTGAAATACATGTAATAAATAAATAAACATGGAGCTGCTGATGAAAGAAAGACAGACAGACAGACAGAAAGAAAATGGACAATATCCAACATTATATAGTTTCACAGATTTGTAGATTTTAAGGCAAAAGAAATTATGATGTTCTTCTAGTGTTACTTCCTTTAAAACACAGGCCAAAGAATTTTATGCAATATTCTTTCATCAGGCCCACATATAACAGTTAGAAACTAGGAGGCGGGGGGGAAAGGACATCAGAGACTTCAAATGATGGAAAATCCACCACATATCCTGGTAAACTGTTCAAAATATGCACCTTAATTCTAACCTGATTTTATCAAGTTTCAGCTTTCAACCACTGAATCTTGTAAAGCCTTTGTCTGCTAGATTCAAAAGGGCTCTCTTCCACCAGAAATCTTTTCTCCATATAGGTATTTATCAATTATGATACATCACCTCTTAATTTTCTCTTTGATAAAATAACTAGCTTGAGCTTCCTAAGTGTCTCGCTGTAAGGTATGTCTCCAAAACGCAAATCATTCGCGTAGCTCTCTTCTGAACTTTTTCTATACTTTTTTTTTTTTTTTTTTACATCAAAAATGTATACAGCCCTCCAGTAATGGTGTTACCAATGCTGTATACAGAGGTGATATCACTTCCTTATTCCTACTTGATATTCCCCTGCCTACATGTCCAAAGATTTCATTAGCCTAATTAGCTAGAACATCTCACTGGAAACTCACGTTTAATTCCATGATCCCTATGTATCTTCCAGAGTTACTGCTTTACTGGATTCATATCCCCATCCCATTAGTGTCATCTACTTTCTTTGTTCCTAGATGTATGAACTTGCATTTGTTTGTAATAAAAAGGACGTTGTCCAAATTAGTCCAGGTACCAATCTGCCTTACTGACCTGGCCTTGTCATTATTTACCACTCCATGAATTTGGTCATCTATAAACTTCATCACCAATTATTTTATACATTTTGTCTTAAGTATTAATAAAGATATTGAATAGCACTGGGCCAAGAACAGAAGATTCCACTAGAAGCACTCCTTTTGCCTGATGATTCCTACTGAGATCACTCATTTGTCCAGTTCATAATCTGTTTAATATGGGCAACACTGATCTTCTGCACTGCTCATTTTTTAACCAGTTGTGTGCAGTAAGTTAAATGCCTTATGTCAGCACTTACTGAATCAAACTTGTATTCTCATCAAAAAGTGATATTTAGTCTGATAAGACCTATTTTTCATAAAATTATATTGACAGAATTAGTTCTGCTACAATCTTTTATTCTTTACTGATTGCATCCCATATCAGCCTTCCCTTCACTTTGCACAGGAATGTCATACTAACCAGACCATAGTTACCAGGCTCATCCTATTTACCCTTTTCAAATATTGGCAAAACATTCATTTTTTCCAGTCCTCTGGAATTTCCCCCATATTCCAAGATTTGTTTAAAAATCAGCACCATTAGTTCAGAGAACACCTTGGCCAATTTTTTTTAAAATGCCTGGTTGCACGTTTTCAGGACGTGGAGATTTAAAATGTTTATCCATAGAGTTGCTGTTTAACATCCTGTCGAGTAAACGTCTGAATACAAAGTATTTCATTAAGAAAGCAGTATGACTGCTCAGAGCTCCGGTATGAAATGCAGAAAAACCTGAGAGTCTCTGGATTAAGTTTAGAAGCGTGAGCAACAAGGATGATGTCATGGTGGGAGACTGCTATAGACCACCAGACCAAGGGGATGAGGTGGACGAGGCATTCTTCCGACAACTAGCAGAAGTTACTAGATCGCAGGCTCTGGTTCTCATGGGAGACTTTAATCATCCTGATATCTGCTGGGAGATCAATACAGCGGTGCACAGACAATCCAGGAAGTTTGTGGAAAGTGTAGGGGACAATTTCTTGGTGCAAGTGCTGGAGGAACCAACTAGGGGCAGAGCTCTTCTTGACCTGCTGCTCACAAACAGAGAAAGGGAAGCAAAAGTGGATGGGAACCTGGGAGGCAGTGACCATGAGATGGTCAAGTTCAGGATCCTGACACAATGAAGAAAGGAGAGCAACAGAATACGGACCCTGGACTTCAGAAAAGCAGACTTGGACTCCCTCAGGGAACTGATGGGCAGGATCCCCTGGGAGAATAACATGAGGGGGGTAAGGAGTCCAGGACAGCTGGCTGTATTTTAAAGAATCCTTATTGCAGTTGCAGGAACAAACTATCCCGATGCGTAGAAAGAATAGTAAATATGGCAGGTAACCAGCTTGGCTTAACAGTGAAATCCTTGCTCATCTTAAACACAAAAAAGGAGCTTACAAGAAGTGGAAGATTGGACAAATGACCAGCGAGGAGTATAAAAATATTGCTCAGGCATGCAGGAG
>NC_133770.1:223999127-224079853 GCF_003597395.2 Chelonoidis abingdonii | reverse complement strand
GGATGCACGCCGTTACCCAGGATGAAATCCTCTGAGAAGAGACGGTTGGCCTTTCATCCGGTCCGCCACTGCAACAAAGAGTTGGGGTGTTTTGCGGAAGGGCCTCGTTCGGTCAATATAGAAGGCGAGCGCCCTACGGACATCGAGCGAATGCAACTGCTGCTGCCTACGAGATGTATGCAGTTTGGGGAAGAAGACCGGGAGGAATATGTTCTGGTTGAGATGAAAGGCCGAGACTACTTTAGGGAGGAACACTGGATGTGGACGTAACTGCACCTTGTCTTTGTGGAACACCATGTATGGTGGGTCCACCATCAGAGCCCAAAGCTCAGAGACTCTCCTAGCCAATATGATGGCTACAAGGAAGGCTGTTTTCCATGACAAATATAGGAGTGAACAGGTTGCCAATGGCTCAAATGGAGGGGACGTAAGTCTCGTCAGGACTAAATTGAGGTCCCAGGAAGGGGCGGGGCGTCGTACTAGGGGGTATAGACGCTCCAAGCCTTTGAGGAACCTCGAGACCATAGGGTGGGAGAAGACGGAGTGAGTACCTTCTCCAGGGAAAAGTAGAAAGTAGAAATAGCCGCCAAGTGCACTCGCAAAGATGAGATAGCAAGGCCTTGCTGTTTAAGGTACCAGAGGTAGTCCAAAATAGTGGGGATGGGAACCTCTGTAGGTCCGACACTCAGCGATTGACACCAGTATGAAAACCGCTTCCACTTGGCCAAGTAAGTAGACTGAGTGGAAGGTTTTCTGCTACCCAGGAGTACCTCTTGCACCGGGGCAGAGCAGCATAACTCCGATTGGGTTAACCATGCAGGAACTATGCCGTGAGATGGCGGGACTGCAGGTCTGGGTGGTGAAGCCTGCCATGGTCCTGCGTTATCAGATCCTGATGAAGGGGCAGGGGGATCGGGTTGGCTATCGAGTGGTCCAGCAACATGGTGTACCAGTGTTGCCGGGGCCATGCAGGGGCGATCAGGATCAGGCAAGCTCTGTCCCTGCGAAGCTTTAAGAGAACCCTGTGCACCAGTGGGAAGGGTGGAAAGGCATAAAGCAGGTGGTTCTTCCACGAGATTAGGAAGGCATCCAATATTGAGCCCGGGGTGAGACCTTGGAAGGAGCAGAACCTCTGACACTTCCTGTTGTTGCGGGAAGCGAAGAGGTCTATGTGGGGAAAGCCCCACTTCTGGAAGATGGAATGTAGAACGTCCGGGCGAAGCGACCACTCGTGAGACAGAAAAGATCTGCTGAGATGGTCTGCCAGGGTGTTCTGGATCCCCGAGAGGAACAATGCTACAAGGTCTATCGAGTGGGCTATGCAAAATTCCCACAGTTGGATCGCCTCCTGACAAAGGGGGGAGGATGGAGTCCCTCCCAGCTTGTTTATGTAGTGCATGGCCATTGTGTTGTCCATAAGCACTAAAACACAACACAGCAGATGTTGTTGGAACGTCTCGCACGCCAGGTGGACTGCTCTTAGCTCCCGGAAGTTTATGTGCAACGCTAGCTCTTGAGATGACCACAGGCCTTGCGTGCGACGATGGCCTATATGCGCCCCCCCAGCCGAGAGACGACGCGTCCGTCGTTAGGGATACCGAGGGCTGTCTCAGATGGAACGGCATTCCTGCACACACCAGGGAAAGCCACCAGTTGAGGGAGCCCAAGATGCTCTGAGGAATGGTGACCACCATGTCTATGGCATCTCTGCCTGGGTGGTAAACTGAGGCGAGCCAGGTTTGAAGGGGACGCAGGCGTAGTTTGGCGTGCTTGGTTACAAAAGTGCATGCGGCCATGTGACCGAGGAGGCTGAGGCAGGTGCGTGCCGAGGTCGTCGGGAAAGTTTGAAGGCTTTTTATAACCGAAATTAGTGCCTGAAACCGCGGCAGTGGCAGACAGGCTTTTGTGAGTTTGGAGTCTAGAATGGCCCCAATGAATTCTATTCTTTGAGTGGGCACTAGAGTAGACTTCTCTAGATTGATCATCAGGCCCAGCTGCTCGAATAGGTCCGTGATGATGGCAACATGCCTCGTGACTTGGGCCTCGGAGGTCCTGTGAATAAGCCAGTCGTCTAGGTAAGGGAAGATATGTATTCGCCGACAACGGAGGAAAGTGGCCACTACAGCCATGCACTTTGTAAACACATGCGGGGCGGCAGAGAGGCCAAACGGAAGGACCGCAAATTGAAAATGTCGGCAGTGCACCATAAACCGTAGGTACTGTCTGTGCAGGGGGTGTCATAGTATTCTCTCCTCAATCTGAACCTTAGAGTCCAAAAAATGAGGTACTAGCATGAAATCCTTTAAGCTTAATTACCAGCTTAGATCTGATATGCTGCCACCAATCAGGATTCTGAGTACCTGATAAACTCTGGTCTCCCCAAAACTTTCCCTGGGGACCCCCAAGACCCAGATTCCTTGAGTCTCACAACAAAGGGAAATAAACCATTTCCCTTCCCCCTCTTTACCTCCTCCCAGATCTTTCCTGCCTGGGTACACCAGGAGATTACCATGCTTCAACTCCTTGAAACACAACACAGAGAGATCAGGTTTCTCTCCCCCTTCTCCCCCTCACCCAGAGGCAATACAGATTCAAGCTCCGTGAATCTAACACAAAGAGGAAGTTTACCTTTCCCTCCCACCAAGTCCTTGGGGAATACAGACTCAATACCTTAGCATTAACAAGGAGTAAAAAATCAATTAGGTCTTTAAAAAAGAAAGTTTTTAATAAAAGACAAAAAGAGTAAAAATAATCTCTGTAAATTTAAGAGGAAATATTACAGGGTCTTTCAGCTTATAGAAAATGGATAAACAGCCTTATCCAGAAAAAATACAATTTAAAATATTTCCAGCAAACTACACATTTGCAAATACAGAAAAACAATTTAAAAGACTATACTGTCTTTCTACCTTTGTACTTACAAATTGGAAACAGAAGATTAGAGAGCCTGTAGATACGTGTGGTCACTCTCAGAGCCCAGAGAGATAACAGAACAAGAAAAAAGGACCCACACCCAAACTTCCCTCACCCAGATTTGAAAGTATCTTGTCTCCTGATTGGTCCTCTGGTCAGGTGTTGCAGGTCACTGTTTGTTAACCTTTTACAGGTGAAAGAGACATTAACCCTTAGCTATCTATTTATGACAGGGGGTAACTGGCGATGTGAAAATGTGTGTCCTTCATGTCGAGAGCAGCGTACCAGTCTCCGGGATCCAAGGATGGGATGATGGTCCCCAGGGATACCATGCGGAACTTCAACTTTTTCAAAAACATGTTGAGTCTGCACAGGTCCAGGACAGGTCGGAAACCTCCTTTTGCCTTGGGGATTAGGAAATATCGGGAGTAAAATCCCTTGCCCCTTAATTTTTCCGGTACCTCCTCTATAGCTCCAATGGAAAGAAGCGTACGAACCTCTTGCCAGAGGAATTGCTCGTGAGAAGGGTCCCTGAAGAGGGACAGGGAGGGAGGGTGAGAGGGAGGGGGTGAAATAAATTGGAGGTGATATCCAAATTCCACCATGCGTAGGACCCAACAATCCGAGGTTAATTGGGCCCATGCAGGGAGGAAGGAGGAAAGGCGGTTGGAAAACTGAAGAGGATCCTGGGGAAGGACTGGTGCTCTGCTCTGGGGCGCACCTTCAAAAGTTCGGTTTGGGTCCCGCTGATGGTTTGGCGGGACCGTTATTGTGGCCCCCTTGGGAACCCGACTGCCGTCTGCGGTTCCCGCGATGACGCCTTCTGCCAAAGTCTTGTCGTGGCCTGGGTAGGGGGTAAGGGTGC
This sequence comes from Chelonoidis abingdonii, assembly GCF_003597395.2. Classification (NCBI taxonomy): domain Eukaryota; kingdom Metazoa; phylum Chordata; order Testudines; family Testudinidae; genus Chelonoidis; species Chelonoidis abingdonii. Next base: position 224,076,075 of record NC_133770.1, on the reverse strand, counting down.
TGAGGCTGGCTACGGAAGGACCTTCGTTGGGTTTGCTGGGTATGCATCCCAAGAGAACACATAATCACATGATTATCCTTGACACTCTGGAGTCTAGGGTCCGTTTTCTGAGAGAAGGCCCTGGCCATCAAACGGGAGGTCCTGGATGGTGTGTTGCGGTTCAGGAGGTAGGCCTGATACTTGCAGCCACGAGATCCTCCTCATCGTGATTCCCGAGGCCACGGTTCTGGCCTCTGAATTGGCAGCGTCGAGTGAGGCCTGCAGGGAAGTCCGTGCCACTTTCTTCCCTTCCTCCAGAAGGGCCTGGAATTCCTGGCGGGAGTCCTGTGGGACCAGTTCAGTGAACTTACCCACCGACTGCCAGGTATTATAATTATATCTGCTTAGCAGGACCTCTTGGTTAGCCACCCTAAGCTGGAGGCTCTCGGAAGAGTAGATTTTACGTCCCAACAGGTCCATCCGTCTAGCCTCCCGCGATTTAGGGGCGGGGGCTTGCTGGCCATGGCGCTCTCGCTCATTCACAGGTTGAACTACCAGAGAGCATGGAGGAGGATGGGTATATAAGTATTCGTGCCCTTTAGAGGGTACCATGTACTTTCTTTCCACGCCTCTGGCCATGGGAGGGATAGACGCCGGAGATTGCCAAATGGTGTCCGCTTTGGCTTGGATAGAACGGATGAATGGCAAAGGCACACGAGTTGGCCCATCCGCCGACAGTATGTCTGTGACCAGGTCTTCAACCTCCCGGACCTCCTCCACCTGGAGATTGATATTTAAGGCGACTCGCCTCAGAAGGTCCTGGTAAGCTCGGAGGTCAATAGGGGGCGGGCCCAGTGAGGAAGTACCGGCTACTGCCTCGTCTGGTGACGAGGAGGACGACAGACCTGGTACAACTGGTTCATGTAGAGATTCCTGGTCAGGAGGTACATCAGGGTCCGGGAACACCTGAGGGTCCGGCGTCGGAGGAGATTCTTCTGTACCCGCTGGAGGGGGGCAGCTAACAGTGGCCTCTGGTGCGCAATGTTCTGACGGGGCGGAACGTGATGGTACCGTGGGTTCGCCTTGGGCCTGGTGATATGCCCAAGGCATCCAGAGGGACCACTGAGGAGGAGCTTGGTCCAGACCTTGAGCCTCATGGGGAACACGGCTGTGCGTCTCTGAATCCCCGCAGGCGGCGCTATCAGGTTGCGAAGACTCAGATGGGTGCTGCGATGGCCATGGTGGAAAAGAAACCACGTGAGGAGGAGCCCTGTGTCCAGGGTACGGTACTTCGTGCTGTACCGGAGAGTGGTACCAGGAGTCATACTGGTGCCGAGAAGGAGATCGGGACCTGTGACCGGTGCAGTGCCGGGAGGTCGACCGGGATCATGAAGCTCTATGATGAGAGCGACTGCGGCGTGAGCGCTGCCGGGAGCTGGACCAGTATCTGGAGTATCGGTCCAGTGAGTGGGATCTTGAGCGGTGCTGCGAGTACGACCGGTACTGAGAAGGAGATCGGTACCGGGACTGCGAGTGGCACCTAGATCGGGACCGGTGATGAGATCGAGAACGCTGGTGAGACCTCGATCTTGAATGCTGCCTGCCTGCGGCATCGATGGAGGATGGCCTGACCATGGCAGGCTTCCCTGTTGATTGAATAACCCGCACTGGCGGTGCCGGGGGTTGAGGCAGGGTGGGCTCCGTTAAGGCAATTAGTTCCCTCGCTGTCGAAAAAGTCTCTGGCGTAGTGGGAACGATAAAGCTCTACTGAGGCATGTGCTGGGAAGCTGTCATGCACCAGAATCGACGGCTCTTGCGCTGCCGGAATCAACGGTGCCGAGATTGCCGGTGCCGCGGCAGTTGCTGGTGCCGGGCGGCTCGGTTTAGGCTGCTGCTCAGACTGCAGTGCAGATAGTGGAGCCGCAGGAGCTTTGAGCTTTTTGGCACGCAGGGAGAGGGAGCGGTGCCGGGCTGGTTTCTGGGCCGGTGACGGCTGGTGCCGAGATGTCTTCACAGTGCCGGCGGTCTCCGGTGCCGACGAGGCACTTCTCCCTGGCGCGGACTGTGCGGCACCTGGTGCCGAAGGCGGAGGAGTGAGGGCTGCCTCCATTAGGAGCTGCTTAAGGCGAAAGTCCCGCTCCTTTTTTGTCCGCGGCTTAAACAACTTGCAGATTCGGCACTTGTCTGCAAGATGGGATTCCCCCAGGCTCTTGAGGCAAGAGTCGTGAGGGTCTCCCGTGGGCATCGGCTGGCAGCAAGCCAAACAGTTTGAAACCCGGTGAGCCAGGCATGGGCCTGGGCACCGGGTGAGGGGAAGGGGCTAATCCCCGACCCTCTGAACTATATACACTAACTACATTTAAGAAAAGGCATTAAAAGTATTAACTAGAACTATAAAAACTAAACTATATACATAATAAGTATTAGAACGAGTGAAATGCTAGGGAAGTGGAAATCAACTAAGCCGCGCTCCACTGTTCCAACGACCTACATGGGTGGTAAGAAGGAACTGAGGAGTGGACGGGTTGGCAGGGGTATATATTTGGTGCCATAGCGGCGTTACTCCAGGGGGCGCCCAGCCGACCCGGTAGGTGTTGCTAGGGTAAAAATCTTCCAACGAACGTGCACGCGGCGCACGCACACCTAATTGGAATGGATATGAGCAAGCACTCGAAGAAGAACTTGCTGTTACTGAATTTTTGCTAGACTTGTTAATCCCGGAAAAGAAATTTCTTTGCTTGGCAAATGCTGCTTTTTAAGTTGCTGAACTTTTTCCTCTCAGATTTTTCCGGTGAAAGCATCATATTTTTCACGGTGCATCATGTCATGGTGCCGACGCATGTTATACTCCTTGGAAACAGCAATCGTTTGCTGACAAATAAGGCACTGAATTTTATCTTTCACCTCTGTGAAAAAATATAAATTCTCCAATTTCCTTTGGAAAACATTCTTTTCTTCCATAAGTGTTCTTTTTTTTGATTAAGTCATTTCCAAGCGGTTTTAATAAATATATACAGTCAGTATTGCACCTCACTCAAAGGACAAAATACGCACTTAGCTAGATTTACTTCTGTTACCCCCCTCCCCCCCGCACTGGATTGCACCACCATTCCACTCCGGCTCCGCCTCTTCCAGGGGTGGCAGGTTTGTAGAAATTTTGGTGGTGCCCAGAACCTGCCCCCCCAAACTCCGCCCCCACCTGCTTAAGGTTCTGGACGGAGTTTAGGTAGGGGAGGGGATCTGTGGTGCAGGTTCTGGGATGGGGCAGGAGGTGGGGGTGCAAGAGGGGGTGAGGGATGCAGGCTCTGGGACCAAGTCTGGGGAAAGGAGGGGGTACAGGGTGAGGGCTGTGAGGCTGGGAATGAGGGGTTTGGGGCATTGGAAAGACTCGGGGCATTGGAGAGGCTCAGGACTAGGGCAGAAGGGCAGGGGCAGGGCAGCCTGCCCTGGCCCTAGTGAGAGAGGTACTAGGACCCTGCGGCAGCTGATGATGCCAGAAGCCAGCAGAGAGGAGAAGAGTCAGCATGAGCTGCAGGCTAGGGGCAGTGAGGGGGCAGCAAGTGGGGCAGGGGGGAGGTCCGTGGGGGTGGCAGGTGGGGCCAGAGGAGAGACCCGGACCCAAACATTGGGAAACAGTGTGCAGGGAGCTTAGCTGATACAGAAAATAACTCAGGGGAGGCGGGGTTAAGGGCAGTTTGGCGGTGACAGGAAGTAAGGGGGGGGTACGGGGAGCTTGGTGCTTGGCAGGCCTCAGGGAAGAGTTCTGCAGGCTGCATGTTTGAGACCCCTGCCCTAATTTATCAAGATCATTTTGAATTCTAATCCTGTCCTCCAAAGTGCTTGCAAATCCTCAGCTTACTATCATCTGCAAATTTTATAAGTACACTCTCCACTCCACTATTAATGAAAATACTGAACAGTATCAGATCCCACCCCCCACCCGGGACTCCACTATTAATGTCCTCCCACTTTGACAGAAAACCATTGATGACTATTCTGAGCATGTTTTTTCAACCAGTTATGCACCTACCTTTTAGTTATTTCACCTAGACCATATTTCCCTAGTTGGCTTATGAGAATGTCATATGGGACTGTGTCAAAAGACTCACTAAAATCAAGATATCACACCTACTGTTTGCGCCATCCACTAGATCAATAATCCTGTCAAAGAAGGAAATTAGATTGGTTTGGCACGATTTATTCTTGACAAATCCATGCTGGCTATTCCTTATAACCCTCTTATCCTCTATATGCTTACAAAGTGATTGTTTAATCATTTCTTCCACCATCTTTCCAGGTATTGAAGTTACACTGCCAGGTCTATAACTTCCTGGGTCCCCTTTGTTCCCCTTTTTAAAAGGTAAGTATTATATTTGCCCTCCTCTAGTCCTCTCAGACTTCACTGGTCCTCCATGACTTCTCAAAGATAAATGCTAACAGTTCCAAGACTGCTTCAATTAGATCCCTAAGCACCCAAGGATGAACGTCATCAGACCCTGCCCAACTTGAATACATCTAACTTATCCAAGTATTCTTTAACCTGTTCTTTCCCTATTTCAGCTAGCATTTCTTCCCTTTATTGTTAATAATAATTCTGTTGAGTATTGCTCATCATTATCCTTTTTAGTGAAGACTGAAACAAACTAGACATTAAACTTCACCCAGCTTCTTTCCTAGTACAAAGCAGAAATATTTATTCAATGCTTTTGCTTTCTTTGCATCATTATTGACAATTTTTCCATACCAACTTAGTAAGGGATTTATGACTTTCCTAGGATTTCATTTGCCCTTGAAGTACTTCTTAAAAGGCCTTCCTGCACTATGTGCCAGTTAAGGCTGCACACATTACATATCTACAATAAAAGTCTCTAAAGCAAGAAAATGAAAAGTTCAGCCATCTAACAGTACATGCCCTTTATAGCTCTACCCAGATTCACAATCTCATAATTCAACTCACAAATGCCTTCTATCTTAAGTATATACATGGCCCCATAAGCATGGTTTCTGGGCACCTCACAATCTTTAATATATTTATCCTCACAACATCCCTGCGAGGTAGATAAATATCATAATCCCCATTTTACAGATGAGGAACTGAGGCACAAAGAGACTGAGTGACTTGCCCAAGATCATACAGAGATTCTGTGGCAGACCAGGGACATGAACCCAGGACTCCTATATCCTAAGCTGGTGCCCAAACCACTGGAACATCCTTCCTCATTCTATCCTTCCTTATATTTATCTGAGTAATAGTATCCACAAAGATTATATAAATCCAATAATGGGTATTCATCCACTCTTACGCCTCAGAAAGATCCAAAAGGGTATGCTGCAAGTCCACTAGTGGGTCAGGCTTCAAGAGGGAAGGCAGAAGAGAGAAATGCTCAAAAAGGGCAATTTCAGTGGCATATAGCCATGAAAACTTCCAATATACTGTAAAGTATGCACAGTATAAACACTTTACTGGTTAATCTTCAAGAGCTATAGCATTCACCACTAATTGTCAGTAGTTGGTTTAGGGGTTTATATACGATTAAAATTTGAGGGAGTAGGTTCTCTCTTTATACGTATTTATTACCTCCTAAAAGTAAGATGTTTTATTTCTAAGGGTGGCATTTTAAAGTACCATTGTTCAGCGTATTGGTATTTAAGATTTAAGTCACACTGCCTCCACTGTGCTGGGCACCAAACAAGCCCAAAGTAAGATCCCTGCCCCAAAGACTTTATAAGCCTAAGACCTTGTCCTACACAAAGAACTGTGTTGGAGGAACCCTGTGCCCATGCAAAATCCCACTGAAGTTAATGAGGCTCCAGCCAGGTGTAGGACAGAGTCTACCTATACTCTACAAGATTGGGGCCTAAGAAGGCAAGCGATATACTAGAAGGAGAAGGGGGGAAATAGTACATAAAAAACAGGTCTACTCAGAACATTGTAAATACTCCATAGCTTCCCCATAACAACCTGTCTTTTAAAAACAAAAGGGCCACTTCTCTCACGTAGCCTTGACCCCTTTATAAGAACAAAATCGAGATGTTGTTTCTCAAAGTGTTTTAACTAATTGCAAAAACAACCACAGTTTATTTTGAAAACATGAATAATGAACCTAATTGGTATATATGCTTTCCATAGTAGCTCCTGTAAAGTGAAATTAAGAATACCTACCTCCATTTTCTTCTCCATTACTATTGTTTGTCTCAGCCATTTCAGTGCCATCTAACTCAGATTCACATCCTATATCCAATGTTCCATCTGCTGGGCATGTAGATTCTTCTTTCTGCAGTTAAAAAAAAATGGGTGGGGGGGGGGGAAGAGAGGAGAGAGAAAAGAAAAATAATGCAAGACCAGCCACAAAAAATGTTTATATTACTGTTAGGTTTACCCAAAGGTAAAACTATTGCAACACATTTGGGTGTCTACATTTCAAAAACTAATCTGCTTCCTGTATATGAGTTGCTTTATGGAAAGAAGTAAAACGTGATCTTTACAAGATAGCTCTTTTAGCTTTTGATTTTCCAGTTATCATGTAAAAAGTCACAATTTAGACTTTTGTAAGAAAAGTTATAAATCAAAATGCACTTCTTTTCACTTCTTGTGTTTGAACAGACTTGTTTGGCACTTAAAAATTCTAGTCATCTAGCTGAACGTCCTAAGTGCCGCAAGAGAAACACAAATCCTTTAATGTTTCTCTTTTGCCTCTGCCTGTTTCCTGAATTCAAATAGCTGCAGCAACCTGGAACTCACAAGCCATGGGAATGATTGCAAAGCTGATTTCGAGCCAGGGATCTCCTCAGATTTAAAACAAGACCAAACTAAACACTCTTCCATTAGCAAATGAGAAAATGATTATTCTGAAATCCATTCATTGTTAGAACTAAAAATACACTATTTTTTGGTTAAGGACCAGCATTATCCATACTGCTTTTATTGTTTCTAAACTGTGCACAATTATTTTTCTATCACAAATATCAAAGAATTTCCCCCAAAACTTTAATAGATTAAATCTAGTCTGTAGAACATGTAATTTCACATTATTGTTTTCTTGCCCCTACTTCACCCTCCTCCCCAGTATGAAGCCACTATAGTTTGATCATGGGGATCAGGGGCAAAAAAAAATGTTTTTAACCAGCACAACACAGAAGAACACAACACACAAGAAAAAACCCACAACTACAACCATCACCACCACTTAGTATCAAACCACTCAGGATTTTATCACTGTAATAATATTCCTGATTTAAAATAAGTTGCAACTTACAGCTATTTACACTGAACTTGCAAAAGTCTTCCACTGTTCAAAAAATTAAATATTAACACAATTACTTCATGAGAAAGTCAGTGATCTTCTTGAACTCGCTGCTTATAAAACAAAGGCCTTTCTGTTAACAACTCTACAGCATGGTTTTCTTACCATACGCCAAATTCAAGAACACGTATAACCCTAAAACATTCAGTGTTTACTTTCATTATAAGACATCTGAAAACAGTTAGAAAAAGACTTTCAGCTCATCTACTCCTCAGAGAATCTAATTTGTTTACCATTATATCTATTGAGACATACATAGCACTATTAATCCACTTTATGTACTTTCTATATGCAAAACTTCAACTTACTTTGAGAGCATAGAGTCCCGACTTCCCAGGGATTTTGAAGAATGTTCCATCACCTACACGAGTGTTAGTATGAAGCATTGCATTCAGACAAGCTAATGGAGAGGTTCCACTGAAAAATAAAATTGTGCAAAAATAAAGCAGTCTAAGATCGAGTGCCTCTTGTAAAACTATTCCCTCTTTTTTTTTTTTAAACCCATGCTTGCCTTGCCTTTTTTTTTTTTTTTTTTTTTAAATTCTCCCAACCTTGAAAACATCTACATTACAATAACAGGCCAGTTTCAAACTTAATCATATGCATCTGTCCCCTAGGCTTCAGGCAAAAAGTCTGTGAATTATAATTATGCTTTTCTTCATATAGCAACCAGCTCCACATTCTAAAGGAACCGAAGTCCAAATATTTATGTGAAATTACTTCAAAAACAACACCATGAAGCCTCATTTTCAAAATGTTACAGACTATGTGGCTGCTGCACATGAATGATCAAAACTGTACCAAGTTCAAGGGAAGCTGCATCCCATAGGATGAAAGGCAACAAAAGAATAATAATAAAGAGCCCAGGAAGAACATATTTAAACTTACAGGAGTTAAAGTTATTTAGGACAGTATTTTCCTAAAATGGCCAACCTAAGTTACTATAGAAACATACACACATATATTTTATGCTTTTAATGGAGCAATAATTGTATGCAATATCATATTGAAATGAACTTTAGAGTACCTTTTAAAAATGGTCAAATAAAATCAATACATTCACACTGTGTTTAATTTGGACAAATATCTTTATGTGATGTATACACAGGGCTAGATTTTACATGCAAGAGAAAAACAAAGCATGCATTTTTGCTCTGGCTAAATTCATATTATTCTGAAAAGTTAATTTGGGGAATAGTGGGGGCGCAGGCAGCACTCACAAATTTATCCTATTTCATATTAATGGAACAACTAAAATTAACTACAGCGTTTATAGGTGTACTGTCGTATCTATCTCCCCATACACATTCCTATACTTATTATTAGACTGAACTTTCAATTGTGTTTCTTCACATAGACTCCAATCTTGCAAACACACATGCTTAACTTTATCCACATAAACAGTCCCACTGATTTAAGAGTAACTAGTCATATGTGTAAAGTTATCATGATTGTTTGCAGGATTGAGGCTACACCAGCAAAATACTGAGCCTGGAACTTAAAGTCCATCAGAAACTAATGTGCTTCAGTTAGACAATACTAAAAGACTGCAGGAATTATGGTTCAGGAGTCCATTATACAATTTTTAATTATTCTAGTCCCTATTCAAAACTGTTTCTGGTAGATTTTATTGGTAGGAGCTAAATTCTGTCCTCTGATGTGCACACTGTTCCTAATGAGTTCAATGGTTGCATCTCAAAAGCAGAATTTGTCCATAATATATATACACCTCTACCCCGATATAATATGACCGGATATAACACAAATTCGGACATAACGCAGTGCTCGGGGGGGGGGGGGGCGCGAGGCTGCACACTCCGGCAGATCAAAGTAAGTTCGACATAATGCGGGTTTCACCTATAACATGGTACGATTTTTTGGCTCCCGAGGACAGTGTTATATCGGGGTAGAGGTGTACATTAATTTTCTGACAAGATGGATTATATGATCATTTATTTGTTGTTCCAGTAAAAGCTCATAAGTAGTTAGTTATAAGGTGTCTTCATATCAGAACAGCTATATAATATAATTTATTATAGGTTACCTAAAGTACCATATTACCACAATATCTACTTCTGTACTGACTTTCAGACAGTGTACATACTGCTTCTTCATTAAAAACCAATACTACAGCTAAAACTGCGGCTTATAGAGCTTCATGTCAGATATTAAATGGTAAAATTTAAAACATACAACATAACATTTTTAAAGCATTTGTTCTTTAAAAAAAATATTTTTCCTGCAAATAAAAAGAATCCCCCACGTGATTTTGAGCTGATATACTACTATGTGATCAGTCTAGGAATGTGAGTAAATTACAAGTACAGTTATTGTACTAGCTGTAAAGTAGAATATATTAAAATATCTTGTTACTGTCTGAAGATCAGTGAACACAGTTCAAATAAGACACATGCCTTTCTCTAGAAATGTTCTTATTGAATTACTGGTTCACACACAGTTACATATGGCATTTAACTGAGCAATGCAAGACCATTTTTCTCAAGTTACTTTTTTTAGCTGGTAACATATATAACTTGAAGCTACTGATAATTATGTCAGACACTTGGAGCTTCTATTTAGTGAAGCTGTCAAAAATGAAGACTATTTCAGCAGGACGCTGATAGGAAGATGCTAACTGCAAAGGCAGCTGAATTCTATGCATGGAATAACAAAATAGAGTTGTGTGTGTCTATATCATACTCAAGTTTGCACTTAGCATCTTTCTTCTAATTTCTGCTGCTGGTCCATCTAGAGAGATTTTGGTCATAACACTTGTGTTTAGGTATCTCATCATTAGGCAATTACAATACAAGATAAATTAAGTCAAAATATAGAACTCTCCCCCTATGGCCACTATTGTTCTCACAGCAGGTATCTTAATCTTCAATACTGGCCAACTGGTAAATGGACAATAGCAACAACTTTCCGAGTACAAAGAAATCCATATCAGCTACTGAGCAGTAAGTACATGTATCTGATGTGCTAACTTCAACAATCCCTATATTAGCTCCCCTCCTGTAGACCACCAAGAGAGGGAAGTGGAGATCAGACCAATTCTCTTTGTGTTGAAGTTGAACTGTATAATCCTCAGGAGACACTTGCCATCGTACTTCATCAGAAAGCACCAGGCTGCATCCTGAAAACCCAATGACCAACGATCCAATCATGCAGTGTGCCGTCAGCTGAGTGGCACTGAGTCACACTGAGTCTGAATATTACCCTTGTTTGCTAGGGATTCATGAAACATATAATGAGCACTCCAACCTTCCCTCCTTCTTGAAGGCCACACTCCTCTTTTCACAGGCTACTACTCTTTCGTCTTTGTGGTAGAGAGAGTCAAGGCTGCAGTTGCCCAAGAGTATCTTAAAAAGCTACACGGCAGTTTCTCCTTTCACTAGGTCTTTCCTAGGTATTTTGTGACTTCCCCTGCCACTATTTTATTCCTTGCACGTCAAACAGAAAATACCAAAAAACTTTGGGTAAAACTGTATCAGAATCAGTTCAATTTTGACCAAGTTGCACAACGTGCTTTGGTATTTATGACTCTAAAAGAGCCACGTGTTTTAAACCTACATATTGAAAAATGTTTGTTACTATAAATCAGCATATATGAAAATTATTTTACATTTTAAAATAGGATGACTAGACAGCAAATGTGAAATATCGAGATGTGGTGTGGGGGGGGGGGTAATTGGAGTCTATATAAGAAAAAGACCCAAAAACAGGGACTGTCCCTATAAAATCAGGACATCTAGTCACTCTATTTTAAAATTACATTTTATACTGTGTGGAAAACTATTTTGTTATTATGAAAAACATTCTTGAGTACTTTCATCTCTAACAGTACATGTCTTTAAGGTGGGTATTTCCTGTTACCACAAGAAAACTGATTACTCTCACACACAAAAAACAAGCACTTTTAGAAAATACTTTCAAAACTATAAAATATTTTAAAAGATACTTACTTCCTATAAAGGAAATAGGAAGGCACGAAGCAACCACATACAAAAGAAGAAGAAAAAGAATAATTGGTTAGTCTTCCAATACAAAAAAGGTGTTACGACTTTTTGATAATTTAAAAGATATTGTCAAGTAGTTTAGGATGCAAAATTTGTTGTTTTCTAAAACTGTTATGATTTAGAAGGACAAAAGTTCCTAAACATTGTGTGATATCTTCCTCCTAATATGCATACAAACTTCCTTTTATCAGGGCAACCTTCCCCTTTCTCCCCTCAAAAAGTATCCTGTATTTTATGCTTTTGAGCTGCCTCTGCAGGTTCTGCAGCAGGAGTTAACTAAATTAACTCTCGGCAAGCAGAGACGAAAGAAATCTGACTACTATGTTCAATTATCCTCTATAAAACATCTGGGAGAATTGAACAATTTTTGCCACAGAGAAAAGGACAAAAGTCAATACAAACAGGGTTTTGTTTTGTTTTTTTTAAGATTACTAAGCACAATGAAAAATATGTTTAAATAAATTAAAACCCCTTAAAAACCTAAAGTTGTAGCCTCCGTTTAATTTTAATCATCTTCGCTAGACAGACTGCCATGAGAAAGATGGTTTGCCAAAGTACATTGTTTTAAAAAAGGGAAATTAATTGATTAAATTCAATTTAAACAAGTACAACATAGCAGACAAACATTTCCCCACACTGTTCAGTCAATGTACCTCAATTGCAGAAGAAGGGAAGCCACCAGTAGCAACAAGAGGAGTTCAGCCATTACGTACATGCAGATTTTTGTTTAGGCCTCTTCATTAACATTAGTAACAAGGGTGTCACTTAGTTCCAAGTCTGATGACAATTTCTATAATGAGGACACCTGACTGCTGCAAATGGTACTAAAAATCACCAATTCATTTCACATGGGCAACCAAACAGCCAACAGACACTAACTACTTTTGACCACTACTGGAAACAAACCAAAAGTGAAAGCTCCATAACTCATTACTAATCCCTAGAGCTAACACACAGCCGTATCTTTAGTATTATTCAGATATGCTATAGAAGCAAGAGATTTACCCCACACTATAAATTAAACTAATATTTTTTCAATCTATATGGCAGCCAGAAATGCTGGAGAAAGCCTTGACTGAGCATGTTGTTTGCCCATGCACATTGGATCAGGCCCCATATGTATTGCTTTACAAAGGCCTGCTACAGGCAGTGGAAATGCTTTGAGTTCATGCAGCTTTGGATCAAGCCCTTCCTTACACAGTAGCAATCAGCATGAGGTTATTACCCCTCTCCTCTTCAAGAACTAGCTGACACAAAACAAAGTGAGCAAAACCATTTCAACTAGGAAAAATACACATGAACATACACACAGCTCTGATCCTGCAAACGTCTCCATCTAGTCAGACCACATGCCCTACAGGACCAGGGTGGGGACATTTTCTAGTTTTCAACTATAATTGCTTAGAGGTGCCCATTTCTAAGAACCACCCTCATTCAGTAGCTACACTTATGTACATTATTTACTTGAATATAATTTTACAGAATTCACTCCTAATCTAATGCAACTGATCAAGTAATTAAATGTAAAAGAAGTTACAACTTCACCAACATAAGGACTATTGATACTATACTAGATTAAATAATTTATAGTTCTCCTAAGGTTTTCAGGAGTTCTCTCCCCTGATCACCACCACCCATATAAGCAAATTGGTCATAATGTAAGATAGCGGTTCACTGAAGTGGACGCAGAGTATATTCTGTTACAGATTATTTAATATCTCACAGAGTATACACACTTTGGAAAGCAAGAACTGCAGACATGGATCTTTAACCTACAACGGGGCGGGCAAACTTTTTGGCCTGAGGGCTGCATCAGGTTTCATAAATTGTATGGAGGGCCAGTTAGAGGAGGGGGTCATGGCCCGGTCCCCATCTCCTATCTGTCCCCCCGCCCCTGCCCAGGACTCCTGCCCCATCCAATCCCCCCTGTTCCCTGATGGCCCCCCGGGCCCCTGCCCCATCCAACCACCCCTTTTCCCTGTCCCCTGACTGCCCACGGAACCCCCGCCCCTGACTACCCCCCACTGCCCTATCCAACTCCGGCTGCTTCCTGACTGCCCCTGGGGACCCCTGCCCCCATTCAACGTCCTGTTTCCAGCCCCAACCCTCATCCACACCCCAGTCCCCGACCACCACCCCAAACTCCCCAGCCCTCTATCCAACACTCCCTGCTCCCTTACCGTGCTGCCTGGAGCAATGGTGGCTGGCAGAGCTGGAGCCAGGCCATGACGACGACGCCACCAGCCTCAAGAGCTCAGAGCCTCACTGCCCAGAGCATTGTGCCGGCGGCAGAGCAAGCGAGCTGATGCTGTGGGGGAGAGGGGTCGGGGCTAGCTTCCCGGGCCAGGAGCTCGGGGGCCAGGTAGGACTGTCCCGTAGGCCGTAGTTTGCCCACCCCTGATCTACAATGTAACACTGTCTTCCTGAACAAAGAAAAACTTCTTATATGAAGGTAAAAGTACAACACAAAAGAAAGTTTATACTGAAGAATAAGATACTAACCATATTGTAGGTGGCTAAACTAGAAAAAAAATATATATATAATACAAATGTCACAACATATGCTGTACAGACAAATTATATTTACACCTTACATTCATTCACTTTTTTAAAACAGCTATGCTTGTTCTCTTTTAACTGACCTGTGCCCTTTTGTCAGACAGTGCTTAAAATACCACCCTGTATATTTCTAATATTCATAGGTTCTAAAGAATATGGTTATATCATTAGGAAACCCCTTTAAATAACATTCACTTATAGTAATAAGCATTCCTTGACTAGAAAGGAAATGAGAATAATATTTTACAAAACATGCTTTCACAGTAATTTGTTCTGCATTTGGGGGAAAGCAGAGAGGACAAAAAACCAAGAAGATGAGACACGCTCATACTGTAGGGAAAGAAAATACCAAAAGAAACCCACCACAGTAGCACATAACTTTAAAAAAGAGATCTACACAAAAATGAGAAAGCTGGTTAAATGGAAATTAAAAGGAACAGTCACAAGAGTGAAATGCCTGTAAGCTGCATGGAAACTATTTGAAAACACCATAACAGAAGCTCAAACTAAATGTATTCCCCAAATTTAAAAAAAAAAAAAAAAAGGAAAAAGATGATAAAAAATGCCACCATGGCTAAACAACAAAGTCAAAGAGACAGAGGCAAAAAGGCATCTTTTAAAAATTGGAAGTCAAATCCTACTGAGGAAAATAGACAGGAACACAATCTCTGTCAAGTCAAGTATAAAAATATAATGAGGCAGAACAAAAAAGAATTTGAAGAGCAACTAGCAAAAGACACACAAACTAACAACAAAAATTAAGTACATAATTAGCAGTAAGCCTGCCAAATAACCAGTGGAGACACTGCATGATCAAAGTGCTAAAGGAGCACTCAAAGAAGATAAGGATGTTGCATAGAAGCTAAATGAAGTTTTTCATCAATCTTCACTGCGGAGAACGTAAGGGCGATTCCAACACCTTATTCATTCATTTTAGGTGGCAAATCTGAGAGTTCTGAAGAAACTCAGATATGAAACTGTAGAACTACTAACTGTGATATGTAACCTATTGCTTAAATCAGCCTCAGAACGAAAATGACTGGAGCATAGCTAATATAACACTAATTTTTAAAAAGGCTGCAGAGGAAATTCTGGCTGGTAAGTCTAACTTCAGTACCAGGCATTCGGTTAAAACTATAGTGAAGAACGGAATTATCAGACACATAGATGAAGACAGTATGTTGGGGAAGAGTCAACACAGCTATTAGAATTCTGAGGGTGTCAACTAGCATGTGGACAAGAGTGATCCAGTTGATGTAGTGTACTTGTACTCTCAGAAAGCCTTTGACAAGGTCCCACACCAAAGGTTCTTCAGCCAACTAAGCAATTGTGGGACAGGAGGAAAGGTTCTCTCATGCATCAGTAACTGGTTACAAACAGGAAACAAAGGGTAGGAATAAATGGTCAGTTTTCACAATGGAGAGAGGTAAAAAGCAGGTTCCTCCAAGTATCTGTTCTGGGACCTGTGCTGTTCAATGTATTCATAAATAATCTGGAAAGGGGGTAGACAGTGAGGTGGGAAAATCTGCAGATGACACAAAATTACTCAAGATAGTTAAGTCCAAGGTTGACTGCAAAAAGTTATAAAGGGATCTAACTAAACTAGGTGACATGGCAACAAAATGGCAGATGAAATTCAATGTTGATAAATGCAATGCAATGTGCTTTGGAAAACTTAATCCCAACTATATATATAAAATGATGGGGTCTAAGTTAGCTGTTACCAGTCAAGACAGCCATCTTGCAGTCTTAATGGATAGTTCTCTGAAAACATCTGCTCAATGTGCAGCACCAGTCAAAAAAGCAAACAGAATATTAGGAGCCATTAGGAAAGGGATAGATAATGAGAAAGAACATATCATAATGCCACTTTGTAAATCCATGGTACACCACGCTTTAATACTGTGTACAGACCTGCTTCCCCATCTCAAAAAATATATATTAGAATTGGAAAAGTTACAGAAAGGGGACAAAAATGATTAGGAGTATGGAACAGCTTCTATATGGGGAGAGATTAAAAAGACAGGAACTGTTCATCTTAGAAAAGAGATGATTGGGGGGGGGATATGACAGAGGTCTATAATGGTCAGGAATGGTGTGCAGAAAGTGAATAGGGATATCTTATTTCCCTTTCACGTAACACAATCCAACAAAATTAATATGCAGCAGAACAAAAACAAATAAAAGGGAAGTACTCCTTCACACAATGCACAGTGAACCTGTGGAACTCACTAACAGGGGATATTGTGAAAGCCAAAAGTAAACTAGGTTCAGAAAAGGATTAGATCAATTCACAGAGGATAAGCTCATCAATGGCTACTAACCAAGACAGTCAAAGATGCAACCCCATGCTCTAGGTGCACCTAAGCCTCTGAATGCCAGAAGCTGGGACTGGACAACAGGGGATGGATCACTTGATAATAGCCCGTTCTGCTCATTTCCTCCAAAGCATCTGGCATTGGCCACTGTCGCAAGACAGGATACTGAAATAAATGGACTATTGGTCTGACTCAGTATGGCCAGTCTTATGTTCTTATTGTAAACCCATTTCCATTCTGAGTGATCTTTTCCAATGTGGTAGTTGCAGTACGCAGAATATAGAAATAATCTAATGCTAATAATGATGATAAATTTTAAAAATGCATGCTTACAATACTCAGGTGGAAACAAAAGTACTTTTTGAAATCCTCATCAAAAACTGTTTCAGAATAAAAATGGAAACTGAAGCAGGAAGAATTCAGCATGCGCTAAAATGGTTGCCAAAGACATTAGCTAAAAGTGTCCCCCCAAACATAGGATTTCCTCTCCATTCAGTATTACCTATGAGCAGGTATTTCACTACTTTGAGCAAGGCACACTTAAACCACTAAAAGAGTATGTAACTTTGTGATGGTCATTTTCTTCAATAAGCAAGTAAGTGTCATTTTTCTTCACTTTTTTCATTACAAAGTAGCCTATTAATAATTATAACTAATTGTATAACTACTTTTTTGTTTCTGCTCCAATGCTAGTGGTTGTCTTGAAGAAGAAAATTAGGGGAAGAGGAAACACATGGGCTCTTGCCATGGAGAACAAGCCAGGGAAGAAGAGGTGAAGGTCATAAAAGGAGATCCCCCCCCCCCCCCCAAAGCCAATAAACCTATTCTTTCTGCTTTAGAAATTATGGTTTAGATGCATATTATGTACTGAAAGTCTTATTTTCATATCATATTTCACAGCCACTCGTGATTTTTAAAGGTATTTGATTAGAAAATGAAAAAAATACTATTATGCTATAATTAGAAATGTACTAAACACAAGACAAACCGCCATAAAATGTGTGAACACAAAATGAATAGTTAGCTTCCAAATCTCTATCCTTTGGGTTGGGTGTCAATTGTATGTCATTCATTCTTCAACAAAAAATTAAGTTTGAAACTAAATGACTGTGTCAAACAAGACACATTTAGCACTAATTTAATCCCCTTCCTTCTCTAACATTTAATCCCACACTAGGGAACTACAGAAAGTTATCACTAATTCTGTTGTTTAACTTAGCCATCTTAAAATGGTTAGCCTCCCCCACAAAAACCTCTTTGGATTGTTTTGGGAAAATACAACACACTGACCTTTTCCTTTTCTAACTAGCTTTCTTCTTTGTGTGGTCAGAATTTGATTGGCTAGCCAAGTGGTAATTTACAAGGTAAAATGTCCTAAAGAAATACAATACTAAATGTGTTTTCCCATGAAAACATAGCTCCACAAGAATATGAACCTTAGGAGCAGACTGACACACTTTTGTGCAAAGTCAGAAAAAATTTCATGTGTTAAGTTAACCACCAAAGGGAGCACTTACAGTGTTTGAAAGTGACTGCATCAAAATCCCAAACAAAGCAGAAGCGAAGGGACAAATGATCTGCTCATGAAAATCCATTTAACTCAACAGTTCTCACTATGGGGCAGTCCTCTCAAGAGAAGCACGGGAATGTGTCAAGGGAACCACAAGATGTGCCTGTGGGGGGTGGGGGGGATTAGAGCTCTCTGTCTGTCAGCCCCAGGTGGCTGGGCTGGGGCTCCTGCAGGAGGGCCATGCACGCCCAGAAGGAGGAGATTAATAAATAATAATAATAATAATAATAATTGGAGATATACCTATCTCCTAGAACAGGAAGTGACCCCGAAGGATCATTGAGTCCAGCCCCCTGCCTTCACTAGCAGGACCAAGTACTGATTTTTGCCCCAGATCCCTAAGTGGTCCCCTCAAGGATTGAACTCACAACCCTGGGTTTAGCAGGCCAATGCTTGAACCACTGAACTATCGGCTGGAGCCCCACCACATGGGCTCAGGCTGTCCTTCTCCCCCGCCTCCCATTCCCTCATAGGAAGGCAACCTGGGCTCAGATTCTTCTCCGTCCCCCGCATCCCTCACCTGGAGAGGTGGCAGCAGCAGCAGCGCAGAAGCAAAGGCGGCACAGGGGCGCTAAGTTTGCTGTGAAAAGTGATATTGATGAATATCACTTTTTCACATTGCCACCCTTACTTCTTGCTGCTACTGGCGCAGTGCTGCCTTCAGAGCTGGGCGCCAAGCAGGAGCTGCTGCTCTCTGCTCTGCCTTCAGAGCTGGGTGGTGGTATATGTACTTGTGGAGGGAGGGGGTGCGTGAATGACTACAGACACAAAGAAGGGGGGCCCAAGTTTGAGAACCACTGATTTAACTCAGTGGAACTGAGCCCACTTACAGCTCCAGAGAAATTAGCCATATTTATCTTTATAGCTAGTCTAGAAAAATAAATTTTTGAAGTCACACCCGCTGCAAAGACAAATGCAAAATGTTATTAAAATTAGATCAAGGGAACACCCAAGATGTGATAAAGCACATATCAGCCCTCTTTCCCCCTCACAGCCATGCAAAAAATCCAACACCAAAAATCCAATTGCTACATTTTTTTAATTAAATAAAAAATACATATTTCAGGTAAAGGAAAAGTGTGTTAAATTATGCCAATACCGAATCATTCTTTAAACCAGTCCAAAAAACACTATTTGGTGAAATAACTGGCAATTGTTGAATGTGAAGATTTTGTTTTCATTTGATGGATGTTTACAGATATAGCTTTTCTCTCCGAAACGGTTAAAACCTAAAAAAGTTACTGACAGTTTGAAAGCCAGAATGTGACATGAAACAGAAGGATCTATGTATGGAAAGAGTTTATGAAAATCTCACATTCTGCTGAGAGGGCCAGCTTTAATACAAATATGCTGTAGAGAAAAATAGTGCACATTTTCTTTCAGCTGCTTTCACTAACAGAAGTCTCAATATGTTTAACTGATCTTAATTATTTTATTCCTGTAATCCAGTATTTTAAAACTGGCAAGTTGCCAAGATGCTGTCCTGTTTGAATTTGCCACATGAAATGTGCAGTTTCTAGCGCACACACTTTTCTGAGTTAGTAAGATTTGGAATTCCTGCTTAAAATTTCTGAGGAAATTATTTCTCCATCCAAAATTCACCTCATGCCCAATCTCTACCTTTAAATCAAGTCAGAGGAATATCAATATTGTAACGATTTTACTGTTTTTCACTTAACAAGGATGAGTTCTTAGGTCCAACTGAATGCTAGCTTCAGTCACATATACATTTGGATTCTGCTGCTAAAAGCATTCTAATACAGTTTCCCTGACCACAGTGATGATGGTTCAGTTTTTTATTTAAAGAGCTTTTGAGACCCTATTATAAGCACTGAAATATACTCTACTAGGAAATAATTTTGACCTTATTCCATAATTTCATTCCCCCTCACCTGACCCTTTTCCTCTTCCCTAGGAAGGATATTTAAGTGTAAATAAGATCTTCATTCCCTAGCAGTTCATGTTGTCTCCTCACATCCTGTTTGTGATGTCACAGCCATCAATACAGCAAATGTGATGTAAAAAACAGAAAACTGACTTCAAAAGAGGAAAAAACAGCAGGAAAACATAAACCAAGGATCAAAGATGTTTTCATGGAAAAGTCATTAGTAACAAAACAGAGGCGGGGGGAATTGAGACGGTGGAGGTGGGGTGGGGAGAAGAAATGATGATGATACAAGCAGAATTCATACCTACTACAGTGATTTCTCCCTCTTCCCCACACCCAAGTGATCCATGAAACATTTATGGATCTTTAAGAATGGGTTGGGTTGCAATTATCAGTTTTGTTCTCAGATGTAAGGAAATCTGACCAGCGCGCTATGAGATATGAAGCTACATGCCTTCAGCGATCCCCTCCAGCAGGAAGAAAAGCATCACTGATATATTCTGAAAGGAGTCCAATTCAAATCTCTGACCAGAAGGATGAGCACCATGGTGGGACAACAAACAATGGCTGTGAAAAGACACAAAGAAAACTTCTAGGCAAAAAAAAAAACCCGAACACTCTAAATGTAAAGGTGCCTTGACTAGTTGCAAAGGAGTGTAGAGAACAGTGGATTTAAATCAGTCATTTAGAAATAAAATCTTTTTAGCACAAAGTACTCTGGAAGTCAAAGATGATAATCACTCAGTGACTTCTGATCTAAAGCTAACAACCCTAGTTAAGCCTCACTTTATGTTCCCCTATTTCTGTGCAAAACTCTGCAGGGACAGCACCTTTTATTCCTCCTTTAAAATATCAAAAATGCAGGAAAGTAGCTTTTTTCCCTCCTTGTAAGCATTCATGATTTTCTCCTCTGCTTTTTATGGATCATTATTTTTCATTTGATTTGTTTTGAGAGAGTGACAGTTTACAATTTTGACACTGAACATCAAGTGGGGTTCTCCTCCAAAAAATTTCATTTTTAGGTCTCAGTGTATCAAATTTTTACAACTGAGGCCACGTATAGACTACGCGCCGTATCGGCGCGTTAAAATCGATTGCTCGGGGATCGATATATCGCGTCTAATCTAGACGGGATATATCGATCCCTGAGTGCGCTTATATCGATTCCGGAACTCCACCAAAACCAATGGAGTTCCGGAATCGACATGGCGAGCCGCGGACATCGATCCCGCGCGGTGAAGACAGGTGAGTAAATCGATTTTAGATATTCGATTTCAGCTACGCTATTCTCGTAGCTGAAATTGCGTATCTAAAATCGATTTCCGCGCGTAGTGTAGACCTGGCCTGAGAGGAGCGGGGGAATAAAGTGTGGGAAAGTATCATCCTATTTCTACATAAACATTTATATTTAAACAATAAATGAAAAAAATAAAAATTTAAAAACACAAAATCTATTTTGGGGGATATTAGAGTAGAACAGCAGAAAGAAGATTCTGCCCTCTATAATAAAAGCTGGGTTGAGAAAACCTCTCTTTCTGTAGTAATCTATCCTTTAAATACCCTCAACTCAAACATCTATGAAGTGATACTGAGAAATGACACTGTCACAAACAAGACGACTGGCTATCAAGGAAAGCCAAAAATAGTGGTCTTATAGTAATACTTCCTGGTAACAGAATTAAATATCGGCAGAAGGATATCTGCTTGCCTTTGACTACTCCAAAATAAATATAACTGCTAAGGTTTTGCTGCCCAGCACAGCCAAGAATGTCTTTAAAATATTTTTGTTAACAACTCTCATCTATCACGGAACACTAGAAATATACAGCCTGCTGTTATGGTATATATAATTAAGAAAAAATCAAATTTTACATGGCCTAGAGTACCGGTTCAAGTTAAGATTGTGTTTTTGAGGAAACACACATTTAAATATGGAAGGTATGCTGCTCGGATTGGAATATGCACAGTGAATCACTATGCTGAAGAAGTTATAGTTAGCAGTGTTCCACTGTAGAATCCTCCTCTCTTTCCTTCAAGGTACTAGGCAGATTATTGAACCTTCATGTTTTAACTTGGCCCAGATGCTGATTCCACTATTACATGTTATGTTATCATTAGCTCTTCTTTGTTCTTTTTTGACCTTAAGTGGTTTATTAATTCTGAGAGTGGTTTTTAAGCTTAGCATATGGTAAAATCTCAATGTACTTTCAAAACTTCATTCCATAACCAGTTAAGGTTGTTAGGTGACAACAACAATATTACCTATCATATCAATTGCAAGATCCCAGCACTATACTGTGGAGAGATGAATAATTAAGGGAATCATAAATTAATATTGCTTTCGTAACAGACAAGCACATTATTCTTAGTGGGTGAAATCTTGATTCCTAGTCAATGACAAAGATTCCCATTAACTTAAATGGGTCAAAGATTTTACCCACTAATTACAAAGAAATGCATATTTCATCACAAAACAATCTTAACTCTTACCCAGGAATTGTTAGGATATTTATCTATCATTTATTATTACCTTGATTTCAATGTCTAAATACTTCCTTTTGGATGAATACCATTAAATGGCAAACATTATTGGATAATATATTTATCAACAGAGTAGAAAGCTTGGTAAGTATTTCTAATTCATGTTTAATGAGAATATTGTTTATGTGTTCTTCAGTAAGAATCTATTTAATGTTTACCTTATGTATTCATGGTATAAGTATGACACTGATCCTGCAAATATATACTTCATTGAACGTGCATATGGATTTCAAGATAGGCATGTGCTTAAATACCTTCGTGAATATCAGAGCCTACCACTGCACAACAGAAAATGTATCTAGATTCACCAGATAGGTATGTTAGATATGCGTACCTAGCACAGCCAACATTAGCTCCAAAAAAATGGTAAAAAGTGCAGGAAGCCTGTGCACCAACAGAGCTCGGGCCTGCCTTCTGGTCCTTTTTCCAGCCAACCAGGATACTTTGCAAGAGACAAGTGCCCTCCCCTATTAACTCACCATGAACTAACCCCCAACAACAGACCTAGATTTGAGGGCTTACTTTTGGACTGTGGTGTAAAACATAACTATTTTTTCCAGTAGGGCCAACTCCAAGTGTTAAAAAAAAAAAAAAAAAATTTGGCTCATTAAAATAAGACTGGTTTAAAAATCAGGAGATGTATATATATATTTGGTTCTTTTTATTTGTTTTCTGATTTTTGAGGCTTTACAGTTCATATTTTCAAGCTTTAATCCACAACCATGACAGCTAGAAACTAAATTTTGTTAAAAATTAAAACCTGAGATTCTCAGGCAGTCATATAAAATAGGGCTTTTAAAAAAATATCAAGTATTGTGAGATTCAGGATAAAATTGAGAGAGCTGGCAAGTGATAGGGGCAAGATCTACCACAAGATAAGAGAAATTGATGGTTTTGAATTTTTTGGTGTATGAAAATCATCCGCTGGAAAATGTTGCCTCCCAGGGACATTGGGCAGTGAGACACTAGGTGGGAGAGGAAGGTTTAGTTGCATAAACAGCCTTTGAAGCCAATCCTGTGGTACTTAACTGATGTCGGGGACCAACCCCTCCTCACTACAGTTTGAGATAGGAGTACTTCTATCCTGTTGGTGGCCAGGGAGACAAAGCAACATCCTTCACCTCCCCAATAAGGCCTTAAATTTTCAACCACCAGATTTGTTTTGGTTGATGAACTGGACATCAAACTTCAGTTTAAGTTCCCCTCAATGTGAAGAAATTCCTAGTAACTTTGTGGATAAAAAAATGAATGGGTTTGGACTATACTACATCTCACAGATACAAGAGGACATCCACATATGGCAAAAACTAAGACTTCTCTGGCTGCGTTTTGGTATCTGTGAGTGTCAGTGGCCAGAGGTAAGCAGAACGATTCAGGTCACAATGTGTTATTTGGATCCATGTCTTTCTGGATGATAAGAACTAATATGGAAAAATGGGTACAGTACTAGTGAAAAAATTTCAATGCCTTCCTTTGAAAAGACATTTTGCGGTCACAAAGAAGTTTTTTCCTCAGGAAATTATCAGCACTTGATAAAGACAATCTGGCCAATTACCTAATCTTCCTTTTCCAGCTAAGATTATGGACCAGGTTGCCACACAACCCTCACAGTATTTTGATGTCTGTCTAAGATCTCCTTAATCTTTACCAGTCTAGTGCAAATCTATGGACAGCAACTCTCTCCCTAATATTACTGCCTTAGTTCATGCATTTCTATACATCATCTGGTGGAATGATATTTTGATATAGCTGGTTAGGTTTACAACTTTGTAATAGTCTTGCAAAACAAAACAAAAAAACAAACAAACAAACAAACAAAAAGTTTCTTCGACATTTAGCATATATGAAAAGGTTGAAACTGGGCTGATTTTCACCTGCTCTCAATCCATAACATAACCGAAGTTTAGTAGCTCTTGAGAAAAGATTATAGCCAACAGCATTTATTTTTTGGAAGTTTCTTTCCCAGACTTTTCACCCTCTCAAGTCTTAGACTGTCTCGCTTTTTGGCTGGGGTAGTTGTAGAGGAAGGATGTCATTCTTCAGATAATGTGGTTCAATTTCTAATTGACTCAGATATTTAAAATATTTTAATGGTCTATTAAACAAAGAGATGGACTGGTAGCACAAACAAAGATAAATTAACATATAGTGGAAAACAACAGTGGTTATTTTCAGTACAAATGAACAATTGTCTTGAGATATGTATAATATGATAGACATGAAAGCATTTCAAGCTCTTCTAAAAGACAAAAAATATTATGATAGCCCTTGGTTGGATTCTCAAAAGCCGATAAACTGATCTCGGTAATAACTGAAGCAGTCTCATAAAGAAACAGGTAAAAGCTAAAATTTTATCCATGAAGGCTGTATACTGAGAGGGAGATATTCTAGAAGCTACACATTTTTCTAGTTTCCATCTAGTGAACAAGCATCTTCTACCAGATAAGCTTCCAAATTCCATTGTCTGCTCTCCAGCTGCAGGTAAAGGAGAGTCCATTATGAATGAGAAAAGAGAATCTATTTCATTTCATTTACCTGTCAAGGCAAATAGCTCAAAAGAGCACTCTGTAAGAACATTTTCTATCTTCTCATACCATCTTTACTGTATGAATAACTACAGATCAGAGGATGTTAATGTCCCTAAATTTTGTTTAAAAAATTCATTAATCCTATTCACAAAGGTAAAAAATTGGCTTGTACTTGTCAATTCCTCCCATTTACACCTTGAATATTTGACAGCCAAAGGATTATTGAGACTTAAGTGTTCAGAAAGTCATCTGTATTGATAAATACTGAGTTGTATGTGAATTATGTGCAGAAAATGGGAATTTTTCATGTGGCTTAACCATAAAATAACCGTATATTAAGTAGTACACTTTTTTCTTTCAGATAACGTCATGTAAGGAATTAAGAAAAAATTCCCTGTCAGCATACTAATTGCTTTTCATTTTCATTCTGCTTTCACACTGAAAATTGGACAAAGTAATCTGATCTCACAGTAACTTTAAAGATTGGTATAAGAATCGAGAAAATTATAAGAAAACAGAAATAATTAGCTTTAAACAAAATAAAAGATGCCGCATTTAAAGTGTCTATTATATACCTTCCTGAAGAGTTACATTTGATCTATGTCAAAATCCTTGTATCGAGAAGTCTTGCAGTCATTTTTGGTTTTATTTCTACACAGAGATGTTTTGGAAGTTAAAATATATGAATGTATGAATAACACATCTCAGAAACAGACCCCAAAATACCCCTCCTACCCCATATATACACTTCAACAACTCTCTACCAGCTCCCACTTAGTCTGACAGCCTCCACACACATCCCAGCAGCCCTGTAATATATCCTGCTCACCACAGCCCCCCAGCACCTGAGCCATACTGGCCACAACCTCCAACATCCCCTTCTCCTCCAACATCCCCGCACTCAATCCCGCACACACACACACACCTGTGCTCCACTCGCCCCCACACACACTGCCTCCCAATACTCCCCACTCACCCCATAGCATAGCAGCTTACCCCCAGGACCTTCTTGGCTGTGCACCCTCCTCCATCCCTTCTTGAGCAGTGCTCCACTCCTATCCCAGTTCAGATTGCCACTCCTGATCCCAGTTGCGATGGAGGAGCAGCTGAGCCAAATTTAAGTAAATGGCACTGCCTGCTAAACCATGCAGAGGGTTGCAGCATCACTCAGTTTTATTTTGGGGGGTTTTCCCCAGGGGCTGGGGGCCCCTCTGAGATGGAAGCCCTGTGAAAGTGTCCCAAGGGCACATTGGTTAAGATAGGCCTGCGTGGTAGAGGGTTTGCGAGTGTCCCCACATCCTCTCATCAGGATCACCTAATCTTCCCCCTGCCAGGGTTTTCTGTATGCCTCTATTCCCCATTCCCCCATACCAGTCTCCCCCATGTCAGGGACTGTGTGGACTTCCCCATTCTGCCCCCACTTCCTCCTAGTCCCCCAAGTTATTTGTCTTTTCTTTCTTTCTGAGATATAGATCATTGAGGGTATCAACCTGTTAAACTCTATCAGGAGGATAACAGACGAGATTGAGTATTGTTATGTTGGCAGGTGTTAATGGGTGCTACCAACTAGTCCTTTTATCTATAGTCAATTACAGAGGTGTTTACAGCTGTGGCAGTGCTAATCAACTGTCAGGGTTCCATGTATCCCCCATTTTTCCCCTTTCAGTTTCCAGATTTTCCCTAATAGCAGCAGAGAGTTCTGACCACGGAGGCCTGAAAAATTGTCTGAAATTCTGAACTGATCGGATAAGAAGTTAAAAAGTTATTGCATTACATACAGCCCATTGAGCTGAGCATAGTCCTTCACAAGCTCTATCTATCACCAAACCTCAGTGAACTGAAGATTTCTTAAAATGCTAAGAGCTCTGGACAATAAGGGGCTTATATTATTAGAAAACCAATTTACAGTCTCCCTCCTCTTAACCAGGAGATGTTGGCAAAGCTGGCTGATTAAGACGAATCTCAGAGAACCTATCACTCTTTTCACAATAGTGGTTAAGTTAATAAGGGTTCAGATGAACACACACTTTGACTGGATATAGGTAAAAAGATTAAATTAAGCAAGGGAAAATTCTAAGATTGAGTATCAGGAAACTGCTCCCCAAAAAGGAAGATCTGTTAAATTAGGGGGGGAAACCACCACATTAGTTATTTTAAACCAATCTGGAGAAACCACTGGATACAGGGAAGAAACCTGCACTGCCAGGGGAATGGATTAGTGATCTAGTGAGACATCACCCCCCTTTAACTTCCACGTGTGTATGAATGGATTTGTACAAATCTGTAAGAAATCTTAATTTCTCTCTCAAAAAAAAGATGCAAAATTTAAAGCAGATTAATTTTTTTGCTTAAAGAAAAGAATTATAAAAGTCAACTTTTGCTGTTATATTGCCAAAGGGATGCTACACCTTCCCAGAAAAAAACACTGAAAGATGTTCTTGACACAACCTGTATAAGTTTTAAAGTGACAATATGCATTTGGGGACTCCAATACTCTAGTTTCCATTTCCACACAAGTTTTATTAGTTACCAATTTGGGTCTCTCAAAAAATTCTACAGCTGAATTGTATTAACCATGACAAAGGATAGATGAACACAGGTTGTCTTTGTTATATAAAGCATCAAAAATATAGAACATTAAACCTTCTTTTTCACTATGAAAAGGATGCTGAGCATGGAATTTGTAGAAAGGACGACACAACTTTAATTTTCACAGCTGATATCTATTTCCAACCTACAAACAGTAGGTGGGTTGGACCAATAAGAAGGGTTGATTTTTATTGTACCCAGTGTAGTTGGTAAATATCACAAATAAGACTACTATCAATATTACTGTATATAGTCGTTCATAAGCCACATTTTTTTAGTAAAAAAAGGAAGCATCGGAGAAGGGGGTTGGCTTATGAACCGGTATAGAGAGGAGAGGTGAGACACAGCCCCCGCCCTCAACAGATGGAGCAAGGAGAGGCAGCAGAGCCAGAAGGGAAGAGGCAGGGCCAGAGTCTCTCTGCTTCTGGCCATGCTGCTCTCCTCCCAGCCTCCGAAGCAGCTGCAGCTCCAGGGCTGGCAGGTTGCAGCCGTGCCGCTCGGCCCCACCACCCAGAGCAGACTGTGGCCACGCCGCCCGGCCCACCAGAGCACGCTGTGGCCGTACCGCCCAGCCCAGCCCGCTGGAACATGCTGCGGCCACACTGCCCAGTCTGGCCCACCGCAGCAGGCTACAGCTGCACTGCCCGGTCTGCTGGAGCAGCTCCAGCCAGGCCAGAGACATCCTCCCCAGATAAGATGGGAAGGGATGGGATGGGAAGAGCATGGGGGTCCCAGGCTAGGGGTGGGGTCATGTGAGCGGTGATCACAAGGGTTACTTCCCTGACTCCCAGTTTCTCCCTCCCCCCGCAAAAATTTCCCCACCAGTTGCTGTCCCAGTGCACCAGCTGCTTACCCTGATGGGCTGGGACACTTCGTTTACTTAGGTTTACCTCCACGCCTGTGGATGCTGGAGATAAACAAACCATCTCGGACCTGCAGCAGCTTATCATCATGGCCCAAGAGCCAAAGTTTGCTGACCCCTGAATTATAGGGTAGGCTTATGAATAGGTCATAAAATTTTTCGATTCTTCCTTATCCATCTTGGGCGGGGGAGGGTCGGCTTATAAACAAACGGGCTTATGATTAAGTATATACAATATACTATTAGTCATTATTCGTTGTAACAATTGTTTACTGTCCCTCCCTCCATACTTAGAAAAAAGTAATCTCTGCAATATGACACTAATACACAATGTGGATCCTAATTTCAAGAAGTTACAATGTAACAATGGAGACTGGGACATATTCAAAGACAAAATGTTTTTGCTTTACAGATCTAAAATGATGGCATTACAACTAAACATGGATTAACTGTAAAATCTTCACTTGCACTGTATGTGCTATAATTTCACAGTATAACTACGATATAGCACATATTCCATTTAAATGGGCTCCAAGCACTTAACACTCCTATCTAGCCCTTGGGGAAAAAACAGAATGGGTAAACAAAAACTGAAATAACTATACAAGTAAAATGAAAATATATTTTCATTATAGCTAGGAAAGCAAGCTTCTCATACGGATTACGTTCTCACTTTCGCGGTCTTCATAGTGAAGTACTTTCCAGTGTTATTTCTTGATTTAAAATAAACTATTTTATTGCAGACCCTTTAGAAAACCAAGCAACAGTATTTTAACCTGTCTAACTTTCATAGAAGTTATGTCACACATTGTTGCACCTAGACACATCAGACTGTAGTATTACAGAGTTTACAAGGTGGAGAAATGAAGCACTGAACAACTTATAAACAAATATATTGATCAAAAAGAATAAAATCAATCACCTTACTTAAGAGAACCAACTGTTCTAAGGCCCCAGTTCACTAAAGCACATAAGCACAAGCTTAAATTCTTTGATGATCAGCACCAAAGTGCAGCAGGAGAAGCCTTAAAAAACACTGCAACTGATGTAAACTCTTGAAGATCTAAGGGAAGTGGAGTGACTAGACTGGTGTTTTTTCTTCCTACAAATCAGTTACGAAATCTGAATATCTGTAGACACTCAGCTACTACATACAGTCGGTTTACAACAGGATACAAATTATATTATGGGGTGCCTGTATTTTATCCTCTTTATTTTATATATTTACACGTATGTGCACACACAGAGAAAGGTCTAGTGGATAGGGTACTGACTGGGCGTCACAAGACTAGGGTTCCATTCTCAGCTCTGCCAATGATCTGTTGGGTGATCTTGGGCAAGTCACTCCACCTGTCTCCATGCTTCTTTTGCCCCTCCACCCTATGCCTTGTCACTTTATATAGTAAGATCTTCAGGACAGAAGCTGTTTCACACTATGTGTTTGGGCCCAGTACAATGGGGTCCCAATCCACTATTATAAATACAAATTCATAATGCCAATGGTTTTTTCAACTCCCTCTTAAATTTAACCCATATGATAATAAATTTGAACTTAAATGTATATCTGAGAGAAACATAAAATTGACACCAATTTGAATTATTTCTTATATGACAAGCAGAAGCAACAGTCCAACTGCATCAAAAACACTCATGGCAACGTTATTTTCCTGTACTGTCCCTTAAAGCCCCTTGACAAAGCTTCCATGGTGCTTCAAAATGGAGAGAAGCAGCGTTAAAATATCCCAATTAGGGATAGTTTCTACATAAACATGAACTAAAATAAGCCATCAGTGGCTAAAATATGATACATTAAAATATGACTAAAAATTATGAATTTTAGAATTATCAGTCCAGAACAGTATATCCAAGATTCAGAAACATTTACAAATAAAAACTGTAGTCTTTGAAACCTCCAATTCACCTGCCTGCAATGGAATACTACGGATCTTATTGTTTAACATATATTGCTACAGCTGCGCAACATGCAGCTCGGGGGCCACAAGCGGCCCGCATGGGCTCACTGTGCGGCCTGCAGGGGGTGAGTAGGCAAGCGGCGGGTGAGGAAGGGGGATTGAAGAGGTGGGCGAGCAGTGGTGGGGGGTGAGGAGGTGAGCCAAGGGGGTGGGGACTGAGGAGCGAGCAAGAGGTAGTGGTGTGTGGGTGGGCAGGCAGTGGCAAGGGTTGAGTAGGCGAGCCAGGGGGGTGGGAGGGCACTGGTGGGGGCTGAGGAAGCGAGCCGGGAGGAGTGGGGGGCTGAGGAGGTGAGCGAGGAGTCAGTAGCTGACCTATTTTACTGATCTGGTCTGGCTTCCATCCCCTCTCCAAGGGTTGCAGCTGTCTGGAGGTGCTGCCTTCCAAGCCTTCCTCAGTCACACCTCATTCATTAAACAGGGCAATTGATTACAAACTCGGGGGAAAATCTTACTCTACTTTTAGCAAAAAGACATTTTTCTTTTATCTTAATTATACTACCCTTAGGGGCCCATTATAATATATTACCAAGGTTTAATACTGCTGTTTCAGTGGGGAAAGAGGGTTTGTTTCCGTGGGGCGGGCAGTGCTCGGGGGGGGAGTATTTTGGGGGACTGGGTGGCGCTGGGTTGCGTGTGTTGTGTTTTGGGGGGGCTTGGCGGCACTGGAGGGGTTCGGCCCTCAGCTGTTTCCTTTGGAGTAATATGGCCGTCGCCACCTTACGAGTTGTGCAGGCCTGTGCTACAGCATTTAAAGAACACAACCATGTCAAAGTTCCATTGTGCCTGTGTACAAACATATAATCTATGGCTGTCTCTTCCTCCAAAGACCTTACAGTGTAAAAAGACAAGTAACAGGTATCTGAGACAAACAAGAAGGCCAGGAAGGGAGTGGTGGAGACAGTAGCAAATATAACATGACATGCACCATTCTTGGCTGATCAGCAACAGTGACTGCAGCTGTCCACCTGCATTGCCATAATCAGGTTGCAGTCTGCTATACGCATTTTATGGAAGAGGTGAGTTTTGAGAAGGTACCTGAAGGAGGAACAGAGAGGGGATCTTTCTAGCAGTCTTTCATTGAAAGAATGCGTAGAAGTTACTCAGACACAACTGCTCTCATCACTCCATAGCCAAAAACTGCATCTGTTGATGCATATGCAGTAATTCAGTCATACCAGGTAAAAAAAATGCACACAAGCTTCATTTCTCTCTTCCACCAAAATGCCCCTCTCTGTCCCAAAGACTGACTACATAAAGTCAGAATAGGTTCTGACATTGAACAAAACAATGTGCTCCTTCACCTGAATAGGACTCCCAAATATAATCTAGCAGACTAGAGTTACCGCAGAGGTTTTGGTCCCCATCCTTGGCTCTTCCCATAACAAAACGAAGCAGAAGACCAAAAATCCTTTGTTGTTCCAAAGCTGAATTTTAAAGGTTCTATAATAGTCAAAAGGCACATACTGCATTCTTTTTTATTCTGAGTGGAAGAATAAAACTGGGCAATGATAGTATTTCTTGACCAAGAAGAACCCTTGAAACTACTGCAAAAGGGAAGAAGCGCCTCCCTATACCGTGGAGAACCAGAAACAGGTTGGCAGTAAAGAAAACTGAGCTGCCAAGCTCATTTACTTTATTTGCAGAAAAGCAGCAACTGGGAAAGGGTTTTTAAAGTCAGCAACTCCACAGACATAGAACTCAAAGGCTTAAAGAGAAACCAGCAGAAAGGTCAAGGGATGTAGAAGCACTGGGTAAAATATCAAAAGCACCCACGTCACTTAGGAGCCTATATCCCAGTGACTTTAGATGGGACTTCGGCACTTTTTAAAACTTTATCCAAACAGTTTTAACAGAGAGAGAAGGGATAAATGCCCACATGAGACAGAGTACTCAGAGCTGTGACCCAAATGGAGTCCCTTGAGATTCCAAAGAGTCCCTGAGCGCTACCAGTTCCCTCCTAAAAGCCCTATATTCAAGGAAATTGATGTACATTTTTTTCCTTTGAAAAGAATCATTTCATCAGGCTCATTCTGAACTCAAAATAAAGCCTTTAGTGTCCATTGTCCCTATTACCAACCCAGGAGATCCATTTAACAGGTGACTTAATTAACTAACCAAATAGGGAGGCTTTCCACAAGGACAGGGGAATGAAAAGAGTCTTGTATGTTTCTGAGGTATTGATTCCAGAGAGGATCAGAAACTGTTGGGGAACCTGAAACCATAATCAGACAAGACTGAGGCAATGTACACCTCTACCCCGATACAACACGACCCGATACAACACAAATTCAGATATAACGCGGTAAAGCAGCGATCTGGGGGGGCGGGGCTGCGCACTCCAGCGGGTCAAAGCAAGTTTGATAGAACGCGGTTTCACCTATAACACGGTAAGAGTTTTTGGCTCCCAAGGACAGCATTATATCAGGGTAGAGGTGTACCAGGATACTCAGAAAGTGCAGCTTCTGTAGGACACAACAGCAGTACTGGAATTGGAGCCAGAAAAAAGAAAAAAAGAATGATGGTCAGAGATACTACCTCCTGGAAAAAGGTCTCTGTTTCAAGACATTTGGGGGTGGGAATGGACAGGTCCTTGTACACAAAAAGGTCCAGGATCCACTCTATTTGTTTCACTTTAGACGCTGGGAGCTTAAAGAGTCTGGTGAGCATACTGTTTAGGTTGACCAGGGAGGGTGTCATTTATCAATGGACAAATCCGAATTGCATACGGTTAGCTGTTCTCCTTTGACGGCTCTTCTCAAGTAACAAAGGAAGTCGTGGGGTCACTTCCAGGCAATGTACTGGTGTAAATATTTCTGCACAAATAGCATAAATCCTCTAGCAGAAAATCTTGAGAATAATCACAGTCTTTCTCTGGCGCCTCCTCAGGCTCTGAAATCCCAATGTCAGCAGCTAGGTGAGAAAAAGGTATTATCACCTTTGAGGATGAGAAGCAGAAAGGTTTGAGCCAGCTTTGTTACCTATGACAAATATCTTTTAGTCTTCCCAAAGAAGATTATCACCATCAGAATCTATCTGATCCTGTGTAGACAGCATGACCTTGGGCAGAGCAACAGCTGCACGAGAACCATCACAATTGGCATTAATTGGTAAATAATAAAGAGAGGCAAAGGATTGAATGAGCATGGAGACCAAACTAATTTCTCATTTGCCAGGGGATGAGAGAGAAGGACTTGAATTGACATTTCCTGCAGTAATTAAGAGGGAAGCCAAGTCAAGAAGGAAAGAGAGGTAGGGTTAAGAATTCTACGGATAAGTTATAAATGCAGTAAAAGTAGCAGAGTGAGCAAGATTTCTTACTTCTTCTAAAGCAGTGGTTCTCAACCTGTGGCCCGCAGGCTGCTTGCAGCCCAATTAGCACACAGCTGCAGCCTGTGTAACATCCTCAGGGCCATACAGGTAGTATTGGATGCGACCCACAATGATAAACAGGTTGAGAACCACTGTTCCAAATAATAATAGTAAAAGTAATAGGCCAGTCACAGTTACTTGAAGATACTCTCAGGTCAAACATTCCTTAATAGCAAGAAGGGTAAGCAATGATCTTGCCCCAGAGTTCAGAATCCTGAGTGTGACAGAGGAGGAGGGCAAGGAGATACAGGACCAGTGGGTTAAAGATGCATTCTAAAAGTTAAACATTTCTTACCCCTCTTTTCTTGGTTTATTGCCCTTTTAACTCCCATAGAGTCACTTTTTCTTTAATCTATTCTAGAGAGGAAGGAGTAGGAGTGAATTTCTGAATGTTACCAAGCAAGGCAGAGGGAGAAATACAAAACTAGGAAGAAACAGGGCATGAACAAGAATCCTCAGCACCAAAACTTTAGGCACAATTTGACTGGAGATTTTCCCCAAAAACTCATGTGATAAGAACTGCAGACTGATACTTCCGTGTTTTCAGTTTCTGGATTCAAATGGGAGAGAATCACATAACTTACTTCAGGTTCCAATATGTGTTAACATTTCATAGTACATTCCACAGAGTCAGCCTATGATTTTTTTCATTTGTACAGTAGAACGTCAGAGTTATGAACACCAGTTACGAACTGACCAGTCAACCATACACCTCATTTGGAACTGGAAGTGCACAATCAGGCAGCAGCAGAGACAAAAAACAAAAATAAAAAGCAAATACGGAACAGTACTGTGTTAAATATAAACTACTAAAAAAATAAAGGGAACGTTTAAAAAAAAGATTTGACAAGGTAAGGAAACTGTTTCTGTGCTTCTTTCATTTAAATTAAGATGGTTAAAGCAGCATTTTTCTTCCCCACGGTAAAGTTTCAAAGCTGTATTAAGTCAATGTTCAGTTGTACATTTTTGAAACAACCATAATGTTTTGTTCAGAGTTACAAACATTTCAGAATTACAAACAACCTCCATTACCGAGGTGTTCGTAACTCTGAGGCTCTACTGTATTTATTATTGCTGCTCTTTCTATTATTGGGGGTAGCTACTATCTGGGGGTGGGAGGTGTCATTTAATAGTATTTTTCATCCATTGGACACAAAGATACCTTCTGCAACGAAACAAAAAATATACATGTTAAAATAATCATTAATTTTTTACAGTAAGACTCTGAAACCCTAGACTTTATTCTCTTCTTCCCGAGGACCTGAATTTTGTGTTCCACTGTGGCTGTAAGTGTCTCTCCATAAAGTAACACACTCTTCAGAGAAGAACTGCATCTTTGGAAAGTCTGTATGTAGCAGGGACATAGTAATTTTGTGCAGTTTAGTACTGTAAGTGTTATCTGGGGGTAAGAATTCAGATATAGCTTTGTACATTATGATAGCTTTTGTACTGCTCCAGAAAGGCTTAACAAAAATTGCAATGTCACAAAGTGACAATCAGTAGATGACGAAAGCCATAACCAGTAAGAACAGGAGATGGAGTATCTGTGATTCATAATTTTCCAATCTTTTATTTGGGAAACTTTTGTTTTGTTTTTAACTAAAACAAGTAACTCACACTGCTAGATCGAAGTCTGCAGATTCGCTACCTGTCCTAAACATAATTCAGACATATTTGAAGCTTGTACTTTTAGCACATATCTCATGACTATGGAATGAGTTGCCTTTTCATTTCTGGGAAACCAAAGTGGTTTCCATTTTTCAACAAAAATGAAAACATACTAATTTGATGTTTCATGTTTATGTAAAGCACCTGGAGCATTCTGTATGGAATCCTGTATGCACTGCAGGAGTTAAAAAAAAAAAAAAAAAAGTCAAGGCAACAGGATGGGTACAGTAGACAAGAGCTGTCTCCTCTCTCCCCTCATATCAGCCAGGAGCCTCTGGAAGTGCCAAAAATCCAACCACCAGCTACAGGGGTTATGGAGCATCATACATATCAGACAATTACTATCCTGAGACTAATAAAAGAGAACAAGCACTGAAAGTAGCTCAGGATCAATACCCACTGTAAAAATCCCAACACCTACTCCCTCACCCATCAGCTGGGGATAGTGGCGGGGCTGAATTGTTCATCACGGCATTCCCCTTGATCACCACGAGTGGTATACCCCTCCTCATCTTTCATCTATCACTTCATATCTGGCTACTAGTTTACTCGTAATTATTTCAATTCCTTTGACGTTTCTCTAATAATAAAACTGCCTGCTGTTGGCAAGTGAGTCAATTCTTTTCAGAAACCTTTTTTGCCATCTTATACTCTCGCAAATTATCATAATAATTCTTTTTAACTGGAAATAATCAGAAGAGGTTCTGCCCAAAGATTTCTCACAAGTTCTTCCCTACTACACTATATCGCTTGGACTCTAAACTAGCATGCAGCAAAACTATATAAACTAGAAAACATGGAAGTCAAACAACTTTTGACAAAGTTAACTTCCATTTACAAGTCAACACTGTGAATGGCTGCCAGAACATTAATTTTGTTCTATCTTTCTAACTGCCTGATAAATTCTCACATAGAAGAAACCTACTAACACATAACGGGTCCTTATCACCATGAACACATATTTTTAATCATACCTGGATATTTGCAACTGTACAAGACGTTAAATTGACGTTTCTCACCATGTAATTTTTATAGTGATTCTGACATCTCTCAAAATCAAACATCTACCCTTAAAATCATTGTGGATTTTATCTCAATTTTTTAAAAATTATATTAGAACACAAGTGTTTGTTTTAATTAACCCATATATCTCTCTCATTATCCCCTCTTGACTTAGCCTACTATAAAAAACATTATAGCAAATACAGGAAATAAAATTAACTAAGATCTCCAATTATATACACACATTTGATTTGTTTTTATGAGGAAAACAGTAGGTTGGAAAGCTATGGAAGTTGGTAATGGAGCAGGAAGTCTCTCTCAATCACCAATTCAAATTTGGCTCATGTCAGTACTATCCAAAAATTGTTATCATTAAACCACTGCTTAGTGGCCTATGTGAAATAATTTGGTGTTCTCAATCCAGTTAAAAAAGGCCAGGTGCACAATTGACACCTTCATTTGTAATCTCAGCAGAGAGGCCAATGTTTAAACAGGCACATAGCTAAACTACCCTGTCTCCAAGAAAAGCAATTATTTCAGAATAAGGTTGAGGTACAACGAAAGGTAAACTTGAGGTTTGCACTACTGTTGCATGCATCACACCTGCTCTGTAGATAAAAAACTACAGTCTCAAGGATGTCAGTTTGCTAACACTTACATTTAGACACACACATAATTTATTTTCATTAGTTAAGAAAAATGTCAAGCTTTAGGCCTCAAAATTGTTTACCTTAAGAGTTGGTTTTCCTTCCAGGTACAGAGAGGAGGATTGGCCAGATGATGATCTTTTTACAAGTGATTGTCGCAACAGGAAAGATATTTAAAAAACAAAAACAAAAACAAAACTGAAACATGCATCTCAACATGATATAAATCTGTGCAAGTGTACTCTCCAGCACAGCTTATGACCATAGTTTTGTTTTTTTTTCCCTTGAGGTGCACCTGGATTTGTGGTAGTGTTTTTGTTTTTTAAATTTGCTCCCTGCTGGACTTAATTTGGGTAGAAAAACAACCAAACTGTTGGGGAATTCCATATCTTATAATATCAAAGAGAAATAAATGTAAGGGCGTAAAAGGCCGACAGAGTCCTCCTAAAGATTGGCCGCTAATGACAACAATAAAAATGCCAAAACTTAAAAGTTATTAATTCTGAGTTGCTAATACAGCAAGAAATTTTAGCTTAGTTACTTTTGCAATATACATGCAAAAAGACTGAACTGAGTAGTCCTATTGTTCACTATACACTGGAAAGGCAGGAAGAGAATTCTAGGAGAACTTCACTCAGAATTGCTACAGGTTTGCTGATAAACATATCAGCATAAGGAAGAGGGAATAGGATACATAACCCTTCACTGCTGGTTCAAATCCAGTCCAGTTAAAAGAACGTCATCAAAGAATGAAGGCTGGTTCAGTGGTCAAGACACTTTGGTGGTCTCGTTCCAGCTCCTTTTTTTTTTTTTTGGGGGGGGGGGCAGAATTTGGGGGGTATTACAGTTGACTTTCATCACAAAAACCACCACTACTTGTAAGTCTCAGTAGACAGCAGCATGGAGACTAGAGTGCCTTGTAAGCCAGAGAGATGGTCCCCTGCAGATTACAGTTAAAGTAGCATGGCTAAATAGGATAAGTTTGCACAGCCTGCTGCTCAAGTAGAAGAATTTAACCACCAACATTCTCAGTCAAAATCTTTCATGAGCCTTATATTCAACTTTTTCAATGCGGTAGAAAACACTAAATTTAAACAAGTTTGGATTAAAACTCAATTCTAAAAAAAAGTCACAATTTCAGACAACTGCAACAATCAATTTTTAGGCTCCTCAATTTGGGGCTCAGTTAAACAGACAATACAGAGATTTGTCCTGCCTTCAATAGTAGGAATGCTCATCACTACACAGGACATTCGTACAGTTAGTTATTACTAATTACCCAGACATGTGCTGCATTCATTTTATAGAACATACATACTGACCACAACACAAATCATACAGAAATGAACACTTGTCGATCCTTTTCTGCCTGTCACTCTGAGTTCATGCATTACTACAAGGCTGATTTTCCATTTAGTAGCTCTTCTCCTGTTGTATGATTTATTATATTTTCATAAAGGGGAGTTTTCGTGTTTTCGGTATTTTAAGTTATTAAAGAGCTAGCTTCACCCCCTACCAGCCTCTGTACACTGCTTCCTCTTTAAAACACCATGATGGGGGAAAGCATTCTAAGAATTATGAGGAGGTGTTGTATATAACAAGAATTATTAGAATAGCATTGTAGCCAGAGTGCAGTAGCGTCTATCACAAGACTAGAAAGAACAATCAGCAGCTCATTCGTTGCAGAGGAGTATCTTAATATACAATTTTCAAGTGATTTCTTTTCTCAGACTTTTCTGTTGTCTGCATACCTGGTGCACAGACCTAAGTTCAGACATTTATTTTCTAAGCTCTCCCCTTCTCCCTGGCACTGGCACAAACATTTTAAATGATTTCTGAACAGCAACTTCATCTGCGAGTTTAGGGGCAAATGCAGCTTGCACTTATACATAATACTATCCTGCTGCTGTTCATTCCACCAACACACACTTACTATGTTTTACAATATGCTCGTATCTAGTTTACCAGTAAGCTGCATGGTATATACTGTGAAAGACTCTACACTGCATTATTTCTTCTGTTTTCTTAGGAAATGTTTCTGAATGACAAGAACATAACTGTACCTAGGGAAGATTCTTTTGAGTAACAGTATAAATTCAGAAATAACAGATATAATGCATTTACTCTACTAGACTACTAGTCTTTAAAAGCTCACTTGCCCTACATGTTAGGCGCCACAGTAAAAGGATATAATCAAAATAGAAGCAAATGCCTACCTTATTTTGCTGCCGCAGGTCAACACTACTGACACAGTATCTTTGAAGAGAAATTCCCTGTGAGCTGTTATCCCTCACACCAGTCATAGAAGAAGAAATGCACCTGTATTTGAGATCATTATTTTCCTCCCCAAACTAATCTCTCCTTTCCCATTAGAGTAATCTGTCATTTTGTCTCCATGTCCAAGCTCCCAGTTATAGCTTAGATTACCTCACAGTTGTGATTCAGGAATTAGGAGCTGTATGTCTACCAGAAGCTCAACCCAAAGCCCACTGGACCAATGGAAAGACTGCTACTGCTTCATTGGGTTTTAGATCAAACCCCATTACCCCAACCTGCTCATCCTCAGGGTTTATCCAGGGCCGGCGCTAGGATTTCTGAGCGCCCTAGGCACCGGGACATTTCGCGCCGCCCCTGCGCGGGTCTCGCGGCTCCCTGACCCGGGGGATGCCCTGGGTGGCCGGGCCCGCTGCGCAGCTTCCGACCCTGGGGGTGCCCTAAGCTGCCGGGCTGCCGCGGCTGCGCGCTGACCCGGGGGCGCCCTAAGCTGCCGGGCTGCCGCGGCTGCGCACTGACCCCGGGGGCACCCTAAGCTGCCGGGCTGCAGGCAGCTGCTGCCGCCGGCAGCTCAGACTACGCAGCGGCCGCTGCAACCATTTAAAAAATTTTTGGGTGTCGCCGCTTTTTGGCGCCCCCAAATCTTGGCGCCCTAGACAATCGCCTAGTTCGCCTAAATGGTTGCACCGGCCCTGGGTTTATCCATTGCAATCCATTTCTGCATCCAAGTCACTTGCAATAAGTTGAGTCACATGATTATTTAAAAAAGTGGGTGAGGTAATCTCTTTTATTGGCCTGACTTCTGTTGGTGAAAGAGATGAGTAGGTCCAATAAAAAAATATTACCTCACCCACCCTCTCTCACTGTCATCCTGAGACCAACACACAGCTACAACACTGAAAACTAAACAAGTCAGATAAGCTTGCCATGCGCTGACATTCCGATTTAGCCAGTGCATATTACTTTAGGAATGGCATACAGTCCTCGCTGCTAGATTTCATTGTTTTCAAAGAAACTGTAAGAGATATTGAACATATAAATACTGACCTTGTTTCTTTTAACCCTTCTTTCTGAATGACTTCCAGTATTTGTTTTGCAGTCATTGGTGAGTTGGGGTGTTTTTCCAATGCCTAAAAAGAAATGATATATATATATATATATATATGTGTGTGTAAATAAGATACAGTAATTCTGTGAATTTGAAAGGTTATGTGTTCATGCACTTTTTTCCTAATTATTTTTGGAGGGGGGTTTGCAGTGTTGAGACTGGAGTCCTTCATCTGTTGGAAAGCCAGATGTAGTCCAGGACACTGCAGAAAAAGTGAGATTTACTTGCTGCTTGTGTGCGTCATCTGCTGAAATGCATGGGAAGATTCTTCCAAAGATACAAAAATAAACTAAAAAGAGTTAAAATGTGAAACCTATTTGAGGAGACCAATACGGCAGTACAGTTTCTCTGAGGTGGGGGGGGAAAGAAGAGCGAGAGAGATTGCTAGCTTTTGCTCACTACTTTAATAACAGTATGAGGTCACTGAAGTACTGTGCTTACATTTTATGAGGACCTCAGAAACAAAAAAGTCTAAAAACTTCTGTTTGCAAAGGATGAGCCACTGACAGAAGAGACATGATAGGTTTCAAATTTTAAATGCTTTTTGTTTTTAAAAAGATGAAAAATTAAGTGGTCAAAACTCACAGAAGCACACAAGATGCCACATGACTCACTCGAGTGCAGTATGTTTTCCAGTTCAGCTCAGTTTTCCACTCCTTTGCCTTTTCCAATTGAGCCCAAATTAATCCATTCCTCATTCCAATTCAGACCAATTGGCATGGAATTTTCTAGTCTGTCATTTGCTTTTTGTCCCTTTTCAGTTTTAGCCAGTTAACTCTTTCTGTCATTTTTTTGCTCATGTAAGGTGCCAGATTGACAGCCCTGGAAACTGAAATCCTTTATCAACAGAAAAGGTACAGCACAGGCAATGGCAATGCAAGCTTCCCCACAGTGTCTTTCCAACATGACTCAGTAACAACTTGGACTTCCACCTCTGGCAAATGAGAAATTAGTTTGGTCTCCATGCTCATTCAATCCTTTGCCTCTCTTTACTAGTTACCAATTAAAGCCAATTGTGATGGTAGCTACTGTAACGTGGACACCTGTCCACTAGGAACTAGAAACATACCACCAAAACATATCATGTAAGTCACCGAAGACTGGATGGTGAATAATTTCAAATCACTACTAATCAGGGCTGTAATTCAAGCAGGTGACCTAGAGGAGCCAAAGCCTCCATACC
The DNA here is from genome assembly GCF_003597395.2 of Chelonoidis abingdonii. Lineage (NCBI taxonomy): Eukaryota > Metazoa > Chordata > Testudines > Testudinidae > Chelonoidis > Chelonoidis abingdonii. The sequence goes on along the minus strand of NC_133770.1, from coordinate 224,034,694 downwards.
CTCTACCAATCCCTTGAGCTCCCCAGGCCCCTCCTGCCATTTTACAGTTCTGGTAGCTTCCTGTTCTCCCCTTTCCAATTCAGAACACTATTTACCAAATCCCTTGCCCCATATTGTTTTCCATATCAGACAAGCTTATTCTTTACCTTTTAGTTCTACAAAAGAAAAATGCAGAAATGAGGGCTGCACTACAAAGGTTTGGGAGCTGAACTGAGCTTATAACAATGTGCACGTAAATAGGAAAGATTATACATGGAATTTTCAGGAAAGGGAAAATGGAATGGTGACCTGAAAGGGGGAAAAGTAGGGAGGAAAGAAATTAAAAGATGCAAAAAGGATCAGCGAAGAGGGATCTCAGAAAGAGATTATTACAAGGGAGAGGAGAGGAACTACAGACAAAACAGGAAGTAGTAGCAATAGGACAGTCTAATTCACTGGAAAGAGGACAATGTGAGTGAAGATTAAGACTAGAATGATGGAGGTTAACAACATCAAAAGGCAAAAAGGGAAAATATAACCTTTGGAGTAAGGAAGAGAGGCGAGTTAACAGAAAAGGATGAAGTAAAATGAATATGCAGTAAAACGGAGGGGGAAAAGGGAAACTGAACTGAACTGGGAACACTCCAGAGGGCAAACTGGGTAAAATTGGAAAGGGCATAAGAGGAAACTACACTGTACTGGACATGGCTATGAAGGAAACTGGGTGCACTTGAAAGTGGGGTTACTCACTGTGGAGGATTCCCTGTTTCTCTTCCTGAGTACAGGCCCCTCAGCACACCTGGGCAGCTCCTCCCTGCAATTGAGAAAATTTGGGTAGCCCTGTCCCCTTCTCTATGACATCACATCCTACTCTATAAAGGAAGTAAAAGTGCCAAGTATTACAGTGTGAATTTGATGACAGTGGGAAGGAAACAATAAAGCTACGCAAAACATCAGAAATCACCCTGTCTGGGGAAGTGGGATAAGAGAGAGCAGTATGTGCTGAGGAAACTGCACTGAACGGATTGTGGAAACAATAGCCAGACACATGGATACAGAAGATCATCTTCACAAAACAAAACAAACAAAACAAAAAAGTAACTGACAAAGCAATATGTATAACACTACAGAGATTTTAATTAACCTCACAAGACAGCTTTTAAATACCAAAGTATGAAGCAAATACATTCTGGATATAATGACATACTAAAATGGAGAATATGTTAGAAAGGCTGAATGTGCTGGAATGAACAATTGCCCATTGTGTGAAATGGTTTAATCACTGGATGCACAGTGTGGGCTGTGGTTTCATATATCCTGACAAGCGTAACTGTATTCATCTAGCCATTTAGAACAGATATATATTATATGCACATGTACACACCCACACACACACACACACCCAAATACCTACACACACACCACAAAAGTTACCTTAAGTGAAGAGCAAACATTCCTGATTTAGAATACTATTGAATGAGAAGTCAGTCTTCTGTATGTCTGGGTTTTTTTATAACTATTAAAAAGACTATTTTAGCTAAATACAGTAACTAGGCTGTATTTCTTGTGTAAGGAAAAAAACTAGGTAGGCTTAATTAAAGTACCTTATTTGAAGAAAGTAAAAGTGCTTAGTTGAAGAAACAGTTCAATGAAGGTTTATGATTTCCCCCACCTACCTATGGAAAACAGGATGAAGTGACAATACAGAACACCACACATACAGTATTATTATCAAGAAGCTTGTGAGCTAACAAACAGGCTGAACTTATACATGCACCAACAATGCATACCTCCACGGCGCACCCACCACCCCACAAAAAAAACTGTATTTCCATGATTTTTCACAATAATGCTAAAGATTAAAATTGAACTAGTAATTGTCCACTAAGACATGTAAAATAATAAAAGAGAATAGCTTAATGCAGTTATGAACACCTTGGTAAGACAAGGTAATGAAGGGCAAGGGAGGAAGCCTTACCTGTTTTAAATCTTTCTCCTATTTCCCAACTCCATTCTCCAACATTCATATCCTCTGAATGGGAATTTACTTAGACCTGGGCAATGACTGGTAATGCTGGGATTATAGTTAATAGTTAGGACCCCAGAGCAAGTCAAATTACAGTCATGAAAAATATGAGTCTTCCTGTCCCTAGTTCTTTGGGATATACCCAACATATTTTCTTAAAGGCGGGGAAGGAAGGAAATGATTTGCACTGTATCCTTGAGTATCCTACATTTGTTCTTCCACATTAGGCATAACTAGCAATGAAATTCACCATCTAAGCAGGACTAAGAAAAGTGGTGGGCAACACGTGGCCCACAGGCTGCAAGTTTGTTTACACTGGCTGTCTGAAGGCATGGCTGCCCGCAGCTTTGAGTGGCCATAGTTCACCGTTCCCAGCCAATGGGAGCTGCAGGAAGTAGCACGGGCCACAGGGACACGTGGCTCCCATTGGCAAGGAATGGCAAACGGCGGCCACTGGGAGCTGCAGGCAGCCATGCCTGTGGATGGTCAATGTAAACAAACTGTCTCGCGGTCCGCCAGCAGATTACTCTGACGGACCATGTGCAGCCCGCAGGTTGCTCACCCCTTACCAAGAAGATCCTTAAGATCACTGAGGGTTCAGTACAGAGGTCACCAAGATACCTGAGTAGTTTACCCATACCCTGCTGATTTGGAGAGTGAAGAGACCAGGACTCTGAACCAAACCCAGGTTCTATCATATGGCACTTCTGAGAGCTACAAGCAGAAAACAGACTTATTAATAAACATTAATGGTCCAGAAGACAAATTGGCACTTTTGAATTTTTTCCCCGGGGGTGCTCCAGTCCCAGAGCACCCAGAGAGTCAGCACCTATGTTCCTGTGTACTATTGACCAACAGTCAGAGCACCCACACACTAAACCCAACAACCAAATTTAGACTAAAGTATCACAGCCCACAGGAGATTAAACTATTATTTGCCACAGGCACAGAATAGGAGGGATAACGGTGCACCAATACTTGAGGCTGCTGCAATGGTAGGGAATTAAGTGTGAGATACCTACATGATCCTAGCAAGCAAACCTCACTATTAGCTCTTCTTTGCACCTGTTCCCGTTTGAATTAGTCTTTCTTGAATAACAGTGAACAGAATCTGTACACAATATTCCAAATGAGATCTTATCAGAGCCTTGCACAATGTCTTTAATACTTTTCTCTCTCTACTGGAAATGCCTTGTCCGATACATCCTAGGATCGTGTTTGTATTCTTTGCATTACATTGGTGACTCTTGGACATCCTGTGCTCAACCACACACTTAGGTCTCTCTCCCTCTGTCAATTCCAACTGACGAACCTCGTCTTATAGCAGAAATTCTTATTAGACCCTAAGTGCCTGACCCTTCACTTTGTAGTATTAAATTTCATTCCATTTCTGTTACTCAGCCTTCAGGATCATCTAGTTCTTCCTGTACAAAGCTCCAATCTTTCTCTGTATCAACAATGCCTCCCAACTTTGTACCATTATAACCTGTTTGGCAATAATGAAACCAGGAGATAATCTCTGTATGTAACATATCAGCAGGTTTTTTTAAATGTATGTGTAAAATTGGGCTTCAATGCACATAATCAAATCTGCTCAACTGTTTGCAACTCAACCATTACAGAGCAACACAAACACAGAGAAAACCAACAGTGGTGCAAACTACAGTTTTAGCAATCACAGAACTCAAGAACGCTATTCTCCAGTGGCAAGTAGGAAGCTTTCGCAGACAAGTACCATCCACTTCTGCAGATTCGAGCCATTATGTTTGCAGAAAAAAAGATTTCTTAATATGAAGCCAATGTAAACCGATACAGTGCTGTCTTCTTAAACTAGCAGACAAGGCTGCTCCCACAGCTCTGCTGCTGCTCATAGCTTTGTCAAGCTTTCCACTGATACATCCAGATCCCTGTGACCAGCAGCTAAACTGAAAAGAATCAGGTACATTTCATTGCTGCTGCTTGGCAAAGCTACCGTCCAAGAAACCACAATGACAATATAGCAACACACTAGGAAAGACCATCCAAAAAACCCAAACACCACAGGCTGGGAGGGAGGTAGAAGTGATACTACCTAGCCCTTTTTCTAAACAGCCACGGGGGGTGTGGGGGGGGGACGGACAGGAGGGAGGAAGGCTCCACACAAATCTTTCATATTGGTTTTTAGTCAGCAGATTTAGCCTTCTGGCTATTAGGTTTCTGCTAAATCTTCAAAGCCTTCTGTTGTGAGGGGAGGACTGATGGGTAAATCGATTAGAAGAGATTTTGAGAAGCATTTTGGGCTGGAACTGAGGATAAGAGAAGCAAGAAGAGACAGACAAAGGGGAAGAAGTAGAGGACACAATATGTGAAAAAAAGAATGTAACAGAGTGAAAGGTAAAAGGAGGAAAAGATGAATGACGATAACAAAGGAAGGTACACCACGATTACTTGCTTGCTGGTGGTCTACAGATAGCTGGCTGGTCACATGATACTAGCTCTCTTCATTTCCAGCTGCTAAACGGCATTAAAAGACACTAAAAATATATTAATAACTTACCTAATATTACTTTTCCATAAGAGCAATTATAATTGCCATAGGGATGTTACACAATTGTGAATGGGAAGGGAAGTGTCTCTGACTTTTTTTTTTTTTTTTTTTTTTTTTTTTAAAGGATGTGGTCTATACTGTGAAAAAAATTGAGAAATCCTGTATTATTATAGGAAAGAAATGAAAAAGTAGAATGAAGCCAAGGACAGTATGAAGATGTAATAAAAGCAAAATTAGATAGAGAGATATAAATATAGTACATTCAAGTTTTCCAAGTATATCAAACACAAAGTTTAACAATTGATTGGTACATTGCACATACATATCGTGATCCACTATGGCTCCCTGTTGGTTTCTATAAAGACCTAGTGGCTTAGGATACACCACCCTAAAAGCTCAGACAGCCAACACCATAGTTGGCAGAGACATGAGCTGCAATCCCTTCAGTTGCCCTGGGGGAAAACAGCTGGCAGATAGTTTTCTGTCAGAATATCAACTTTGGAACGTACTCCCCACCTTGGTCTGAAACTGCTCCAGTATTCTGACCTTCAGGCCATGGAAGGCCTGTCCAATTTCTTAGGCATTTGATGAAGGTGAAGACAGAGAATGAAGCTCTCTGGTAAGATGGATGATTTCTCTGCTCTGCTGCTTTGATTGGCTGGTTTAATGTTTTTGGGGGGGGACTGGGATAACGGGATCAGTTTTGAGTATAATGTTTTTTCTATAATGCCACATTTTAACTCATGTAATGGAAGCTAGAGCTCTTTGAAAAATCAAAATAAATGACATACTTGCATTTAGAATTCAGAATAAATAAATGTCACAATTAAATACAATATACAATGGAACAGCACAACTGTTTTATTCCTTTAAATTGCAGAGGCTGTGGCGAGTAACGTTTTTTGTCATAATGAGTAAAATCAACCCTCAGGCTAGTAGGTAGAGGGTACATTTCCCATTTTATTACTTAGTAAGACAAGGTAAGTAAGTATCTAAATGAATAAGATCCTGAACCAGAATTAGGATGAGTTATCACAGACCCCGGCACATCCCACTGACTATAACAGGATTTTGCATACGCAGAGGGTCCATGCTACCAGATTGCTTTGCAAGATCAGGGTCAAAGGCAAATATCTTGATGAACACTGAGTTTTGTTTCCATTTCTACTAGAGCATGAGCTCTAATACTATTCCAGAGAGACTCCTTTAGCTCCAGTGATAGAGGGCTATGAGTTTAGAGTTTTAAGATGGGAGTTCTAGTCTGTGACATATGCATGCGGTTAGCTGACAAACATGGGTGCTATGCAGTTTGTGGCTATGAATCATTACACTGGGATGAAGCTCTGCTGTGGAGAGAGCAAAGAGAAAAAGATAGCCCTCCTACCCCACCACTATATCAAAGATTGGTTAAAAACTGCCCTGAATTCATGGCCATGATCTTTAACTGCATCCATAAGGGACGTGAATGCCTCTTTGGCGCATACATCCTGTACAAGGGGAGAAAGCGACCATGCTTAGGTGACTGAGACTGTTCCTTTCCACCCCAACAGTTTGTGTCCTGCATCAGCTTGCCTGTATTTTATGCTGTATATTGTTTCCCCTCTGTTATCAAAAGAAACACTATGAACAAATTAAGAACATTAGAACAGCTATACTGAGTCAGACCAAAAGTCCATCTAGTCCAGTATCCTGTCTTCTGACCGTGGCCAATTCCAGGTGCCCCAGAGGGAATGAACAGAACTGGTAATCATCAAGTGATCCATCCCGTCGCCCATTCGCAGCTTCTGGCAAAGAGGCTAGGGACACCATCCCTGCCATCCTGGCTAATAGCACTGATAGATCTATCCTCTATGAGCTTATCTAGTTCTTTTTTGAACCCTGTTGTAGTCTTGGCCTTCTCAATATTGTCTGGCAAGGAGTTCCACAGGCTGACTGTGCATTGTGTGAAGATATACTTCCTTTTGTTTGTTTTAAACCTGCTGCTTATTATTTTTATTTGGTGATCTCTAGTACTTGTGTTATGAGAAGTAGTAAACAACACTTCTTTATTTACTTTCTCCACACCAGTCATGAGTTTATAGACCTCTATCATATCCCCACTTTGTCGTCTCTTTTCCAAGGTGAAAAGTCCCAGTCTTATTAATCACTCCTCATTCAGAATCCATTCCATATCCCTAATCATTTTTGTTGCCCTTTTCTGAACCTTTTCCAATTCCAATATATCTTTTTTGAGATGGGGCCGACCACATCTGCACCCAGTATTCAAGATGTGGATGTACCATGGATTTATATAGAAGCAATATGATATTTTTTGTCTTATTATTTACCCCTTTCTTAATGATTCCCAACATTCTGTTCACTTTTTTGACTGCCACTGCACATTGAGTGGATGTTTTCAGAGAACTATCCACGACTCCAAGATCTCTTTCTTGAGTGGTAACAGCTAATTTAGACCCCGTTGTTTTATATGTATAGTTGGGATTGTGTTTTCCAATGTGCATTTAAACATTGCATTTATCAACAATGAATTTCATCTGCCATTTCGTTGCCCAGTCAGCCAATTTTGTGAGATCCTTTTGCAGATCTTCGCAGGCTGCTTGGGACTTAACACTGATTGCTATGTGAGTGATGGAGAGAAAAAATAGCACATAAAAGTCTAAATATATTCACTTTTTGTATCTGTTATATCACTCTAACGCAAACTAATATAGATTTTTTTTCAGACACTGAAAGGTTTCCTGTACTACTGATGTTTCAACATGGTCAGAATCAAAACACATAAAGAGGGAGTCTTCTGAAGTTGTGTATGTGCACGCATGCACACAAGTGTGCGTTTTTAAAAGCTTCCATCACTTACTTTCCTCAGGTAAATGTAATGTTTAATGAGTACTTTCAAAGTGAGTAACAGAATTCCTACTGGCTACACTCTAAATGTACCAGATTAACAAGAGGAGACAGTTATGCCAGTTTTCTTTCCACTCCTCCCCTACAAGGAATTATCTTGTTAGACGGTGTCCTACAGATATAGACCAAAGATTTCAGAGAGAAAAAATACTAAACAATAACATATAGGATTAAGAATAAAATACGTTTAGAGGTATATACTGCAGCTAAACACGTACTTCCTATCAGCTTTTAAAATACTTTTTCTAGATCAGGGTTATCCATGAAATTAATAAAACAAGCAGATTTTGTGTTGTGACTAATATGGGTATATTGTGAGGCATGAATACAATTAAGGATTTATAGCCATGGTCTGGGCTGATTATAACAAGGTTTTATTTACAAATAATAGGATTGTTACATTATACCACATCTAATAATAATAATAATAATAATATAGAAAAAGGTACTGCGTGACCCTTAACAAATCATGTAGCCTCTCTGTGACTCTGTTCTCCCATCTGTAAAACAGATATAATATTTATCCTCATTGTACAGCATTTTGATGCCTGGATGAAAAGTTTATTTACATTCTCTCAGTCTTTGTAAAGAGATTCCTTATCCTTGTAAGATTTAGTGTTTTCTCTCTTCCTCTCCCATCGCCAGCTACACAGCACAGTTCCCTGTACTGCTGCCTGTCGGCTAACATGAAAAGAAGGGGAGCAAAACTGTGTTGTTACTGATGTAGAGAGTGAACCTTTGTTCATACTTTGGTAGGTTTTATCCTTATAAGGATGACCAAAGCAGTGTGCCTGGAGGGTGGATGGGCTGGGGTGCAACACAGAAGGTCAAGACAAGGAAAACTAAAACCAGGAGGGAAGAAGTGACTTTTCCCCCCACCAAAAAAATAAAGCATCTGAATTCCCCCAACAGGAAAATCCCTCCAAAGAAAAGTGAAATGAAAGCCATCATCTTGTTTTATTCAGGGGGGAATTATTCAATTTTCGAGGGAGCTGATATTACAAATGAAAGGGACTTTGGGGGTTTTCAAGATAACAGAATGTTCAAAACTGACTTGAAATCAATTTGAATTGTGAAATCATATCCCTGTGTTTAGTCAATTCACTGGTGCAATCAAATTATAGCACTTCAAATGCTCCAAAAGTAGACAGGAAAGTCACATTTTTGAATTAGAGAAATATAGCCTTCTCGCGCCACATATATAGAGAGAATTCTTTTGTTAGCTGCCAGTGGGATTTTGCTATCTTTGTTAAATATAAAATGGTTAGTGTCATAACAATGACCAGTCATCACTTTATGACATTTATCTTCATGAGTGAGGACAGGAAGGGCTACTGTGAATTATTCCACCTCTCCTCATGAGATGATTAAAGTCTTAAGAGATTAGTCATCAATACCAGCTGTATATAAAATAAAATACATGACGGTGTGGGATGCTATGATGTTTTAATTGCCATGAGTTGGGGAACAACTTCTTACTTGCAGATGGTACAGCTCTCAGTTACTCATGCAAGGTTCTCAAGCAAGGGAGAATCAGTATTTTGTACCACACCAAACCATGCATATTTTGTTTGAGTCACATATCTTGTTCATTTTTAATTCTAATCTTCCTACTGTCTTCCCCCACCTGGCTTTAAAGTATACTAGTTGTAACAGAAACGGGCTCTACTGGGGTGGAACCTAGGGATGTTCGTATAAAGTTTGGCAAATAACTTGTTGTTTCAAACCTGTTACGAACAAGAGTTTGGCAAGGTATCGATAGATCAGATAGAACACATGATGGTGTGTCTATATAACAGGGAGATGCCCTAAAGGTTTTATTGGGAAGACCTGCATAACTTACAACTTTTCTATTTGAGAACAATCTGACCTAGGGTTGCCAATTTTGGCTGGAGGGATTCCTGGAGGTTTCAGCACATGACAATCTTTAATTAAAGATTCATCTTTAATTCCTGGAGACTCCAGGACAATCCTGGAAGGTTTGCAACCCTAATCTGACCATCCCAAACTGCTGGCAATTAAAGAAAAAACAAAAACTTTCATGGCACCTTATACCAGCAGTTGTTCTGTTTGTTCATTCGTTCATTCTGGGCTGATTGTTGTTTATAATACATACAAAAAGTATGGTATTTTCCCATTCCCACTCTTCCTCATGGCAGACAATGCTTTTGATTACAATTGTGGTGAGTTGTAAGTGCTTGGAATGCATGGGTAATCACAAGGTTGGATTAAAGGGAGTAGATTTGTTTTGTGGGGGTGAATTGCCTGGTTCTTTTGGAGAAGTTCTCCTTCTCTGGTTACTGCTAGACCACACCTATCATTTAATCAGTTTAAAAAACTCAAAATATAATTCTAGGAAATAATTTTTTGCCTTTGGAATACACGAAATGATAAGCATTACCAGTTTTCCACAGGAAGCATATCTTTATCCACACTACCCTCGATAAGGGCTTCAGGAAGCTCAAGCATAAGGTTTTCAAAAATTCTCTGATGTGATCAGTAACTTACACAGATCAGCCATATAACAAGGCAAGATTACTGTGAGGAGGATGTACCATGACAGTATGGTTGAGAGAGACTGCATTGACATAGCTGACAAAGCAAAATCAACAGAGTGGTTTACCAGCTGAACAGAAGTTTCCCTTAGAGATTTAAACTCAATAAAAGCAATCAATCTTCATAGCCAGAACAATTAAATAGGGCCTCATGCCCACAAGGAACAAAGATGAACTCTGACTTCAAGATTACAGAGGTGATAGTGAGACAGAGATAAAGATGTGATCCTTATACCAACAGTTTGTAACCCTAAGCCCAAAATTAAGATGCAGATTTTGTCTACCTATCTGAGTAAAACCTGAAAGCACTCAGGATAGGTCACTAGTTGTTGGCAGCCATGAGCTCCAGACTCAACCTGGAAGGATTACTCTTCACATGGGCCATAAGCCTGCTTCAACTCTAAAATCAGATCAAACAAGAACTCGGCACACACTAATGGGAAAGCTGAGGTGCAATAAATCAGCCTGCATGCCACAAAAACTATGAATCACAAACAAGGTAGATATTTTAATTTATAGAGGAGAGGGCACGTAGGATTTTCTTTTACACCAAGAAGGTTATAGGTACATCATTTTCACACAACTGGGTTTCCTGCTAAACCAAGAGATAAGCTTTATTTTAGGGCTCTCTTAGTTTACTGCCTTATCTCTCAATGTCCTATCTTCATTCTACTTTGAACAGCAATGGCCTTTTTTGTTTTCTGGCAGGTGAAAGCATCAAAGAAAAGCAAACCAGGAAAGGGCAAAACACGTCCATTAGGTAATTAACATATGATTTACTCAATGGCAGATTCATTCTGCCCTACTTGAACTATACATCTGCCTTTTGTGAGGGGAGTTTTATCCTAAAGTAAGTCCTTTTTTGGAACCACAGAGGTAAACTTAGCAGCTCCTACTCTCAGCATAGCACTAGTCTTTTCACATTTTAAGTAAGACTTTTCTGAATGCTTAGTATGAATTTTTATTTTTTTGTAGTCCCAGGAAATCAAGGAATTTCTTTGGTGGATTCAATAATGTGGCCTTCCCTGGATACTACACTGTGACATGGTGCAAGACCTGAGTGTTTTGATGACCTTGAGAAGTTTGCCAGCAGGAGTTACTCCTGGTAGGGCCATCCAAACCATGTAGGTCAAAGGGTAAGGTTCAGATTAAAAGCAGCCCACTGGTCCTACAAGTTGGGGGTTAAACAAGTGAATCAGCTCAGTAACCTGAAAGCCTAGGGGGATATCCAGAAGGAAATAATATCACCAGCTGGCAAAATAGCAACTGCATTCACCAATTTCAACAACATCTGATAAGTTAAAATCTATTAGTTATCAACCAAACTATGACTCTTCAATTTAAAATGTTATTTCCATCTTAACATACAGATGTGAAAGCTGGAAAGTCACCAGAGACAGATGTCTAAATGTCTTTGAAAGCAAATACCTTAGAAAACTATAAGATAGTAAATGAAATACTATATGCCAAAATTTGTCAGAGTTTAACACCTCCTGATCTCTAAAGTTATCCAGGGGGAAAAAAAGATGGAAATACAAAGAACATGTGTTAAGAATAAAGCCAGAACATCTGCCATGGCAAGCGTGCCATTGGGCAGCTGAAAGAACATGCAAAAGGGGCTAAGTGAAAGAATACCTTCATCGAACACTACTCAAAGCAGGAAATCTATGGGACTTAACAACATAGAGAACATACACAGTGTGGCTCAGGATAGATAGGGATAGAGGAGCCTTGCTCAGGCCCTAAGTGACATATGACAGCATGGGAAGGATGATGATTTAAAAATCAACTGCAGTTCACAGGAAAATAATTAACTGTCTTTTATCCTTCAGCTCTATTGGTGTTCTACCACAAAATGAACTCTCTTGCTCAATGGAACAATCTCAGAATATTTTTATTTTAAGGATATGGAATACTATTGTAAAATTGGTATCCTAAAAGAAAAGAAAAGGCCCTTGCCTATTCACAAAAGCTCTGAAAAGAATTCTAACACGCATCAGAGCTATAGAGTCAAAACATTCATTACCAAAATCCCATGCAAGTTACACAGACTCCCCAACAGCCTGCAGTCTTAGTTCCAATGACTGTGGTCGTAGCAAACCATGTTTCCTTAAAAAATCCTGTTAACAGAAAGATGAAAGGTCACTTTGCACAAAGGTTATGGTGCATCAGCACTGGCCTCCAGTGTAGCTATCCAGTTCATCTTCTGTCTATAAGGCAATACAATGCAGTGGCTAGATGAGCCTTTTACCTTCAACTGTTCCAGATATTGTGACCCATAAATACAAACCTATTTGTGGAACATTTCAGCGGTAAGAAAATACATCAGTATTTCTGGTTACTAAACAAAAAACAGCAGTAGTCTCATCCTGCAAAAGAGATTCCAAGACAGGTACACATATAAGCATTGCTTTTCTAGAAGCAACCTGAACAAGATCAGGTGACACCAACTCTGAAAATTCCATTAGTAGAACGGATTGCCTATCATTCAAAGGAGAGGAAAATATTTCATAAGACAAGTGGGTCTTTTCCTTTATTTCTAAAGGGTTGGTTGATTTTCTTTTTTCACTTTTCCAGTGTTCTCTTGGTTGAAATGGATGATAAGGCAAATTATCCTAAAATTACTTGCAATGTGATGTAATAAGAAACAGCAGTTCATTTCCCAGAAAAAAGTTCTAATTACAGTTGTGACATTCCCCTGGTGTTATCTGGACCTGTGATCTACTAGATCACTCCAACCCTTGACTCTGGGAGCCAGCCTTACCCTGCTCTGCTGTGAGAACCCTCACTCCCAGGCTGTTCACACACAGCCTCTAGCACGTAAGCTGCTCCCAGCTATGTGACTGAGCACTTTTGGCCAGCCGCTGCATGGATTCTGCAACTGAATGACACTAGCCAATATCTCCAGTCCCAGACACAGCCCTAGAAACCTTTGTCTTGCAGTGTCCAGTTATGCCCGCTGGACGCTGCAAGCTTATATGAGTTCGTCAATTTAACAAACAAAATTGATATGTACCAGACTTGTTATCCCAAAGGAAGTCTCTGACACACTTCAAACCAAACTCACTGCTTCAGGTAGAATAAACAAACAGATTTATTAACTATAAAGATAGATTTTAAGCGATTATAAGCTAAAGCCCAACAAGTCAGATCTGATCAAATGAAATAAAAGCAAAATACATTGTAAGCTGATCTTAACACTTTCAGTGCCCTTATAAACTTGGATGCTTCTCACCACAGGCTAACTGGTTGCTCTTCAGCCAGACTCTCCCCTTTGATCAGCCCTTCAGTCACTTGGTGGTCGTGTCTGTAGATGGAAGTGAAAGAGAAGGAGAGCATGGCAAATGTCTCTCTCCCTTTTTATCATGTTCTTTCTTCCCTCTTGGCTTTGTTCCTGTGAGGCTGGGCTGGGTTTGTTCCATACATGCCCTGATGAGGTGTGAACTGCCCCTCTGCTCTGGGGGCGTTTTTGCCTGGGCTTGTTTTAAGACATGAGAAGACATTTTGAGCCTCATAACTGTATACATGAAATTACAACCTATAACATTACTAAAACAACAATGCTCAGTGCATCATGAGCCTTCCAAAGATACCCGACACGACAAACTTTACATTGGATACCACACAATCATTTTATAAGGATGAACATGGGGGTGCAGCGTGTTCCCCTGAGGTACAGCGTGTCACAATAGTTTCTACAGAGGACAGGATTCTTTAGTTTGTTGTTTTAATCTCCATACTTCATAATACCAAATACCTGAAGAAAACAAAAAGTTAGTAGGGAAATCTTATTTGAGATTATTGTGTTACCACTTAACTTAAATAAGTAGCTGACAGTCCAATAAAGTGTCTTCCCAAAATTGAGAATTAATTTCTCGCTCTCTTTCCATTTCTCTCCTTCGCTATCATGGAATTTTGGTTTCCTCCTGGGATATTATTTTTTTTTTGTTCCACTTCATACTGTATGCGCACACCTCTGCATCTTTTCCCCCACTGCAGTTCTCCAAGTCCTCTCTGACACTTTTCCCTGGCCCTTTGCCAATATTGCTGCTCCCACACAGAAGAGGCATACTAGTTTGCATTTTAAAGTTCAAGAGATAGGTATGTGGCAGAATATGACGATATAGAAAACTTTAAAAGGGTTTTATAATATGCCTACCACAAATAAATTCTGTATGAATGTGTGTCTAAATGCAGGTTTTTGGAACATTAGTACTTACAGAAGTTTTCTAGACTTCCCAGAGCTCGCTCTCTCTCTCACACACACACACTTACTTCAATATCTGAGTAACTTCAGTCTTTAATGGTACTTCAAGTAATACATAAGGGGTTTCTTAACATGCAAGTTTTAAGAATGCTGAGAAGAGCCGATAGGTGCAGTGTTCTTTTAAATTTAAACTGATAGTTCTCTCTGCATCTGTGACTTTCAGGAGCACTTCCTAATGCACACATCAGGCATCTAACTTCACTTTCCATTACAGGGACATTTATGTAGGTCAGGCCCAAAGTTTAGACAGTAGGGATTTTTTTCTTTTGTTTTGTTTTCCAGATTTAAACATTGGCCTAAAGGGCTTGCAACTCAGGCACTGCAGTACTCTGCTAGTATATGTGAACAACAGTGAAATTAACCAGTTTATTTTCATAGCCCAACTAACCAAAATAAAAACAGAAAACTGTATAGATGGTGAAAAATATTTTTAAATATAACCCAAATATTAATCCTTAAAATGTTAGTAATATAAAGAAACTTGATGGTGGTATATTAGACAGAAGCGGCACCTAAGCAAGGCAGAAAACCTCATGAATAGGTGGACGGGATCTTTGTTCTTTTTCAAACACATCTACTCTATCATTGGACAGTAACTCCAAAATACACTAACTGTAATAGATGCCTGAAGAGAAACAATTAAGAAGATCCATTTTTAGAGAACTAACTAAAGTGAAGAGAAGAAAGCAGCTTGAAGTTTTTTTTTTTCCAAAAAAAATCAGCTCATCAAATGATAAATACATTGGCTCAGATATGTGCTGATCACCTTCCAATCCATACAAAACGTAGCCACTAAAATCTTCTAACCCATTGCTCTATATCACATCCTTTTTTTAACTTGTCCTCTGTCTTATCTTCAACTGCATTACATTTATACCTTGATTTAATCCTCATGCCCTTCACTCTATCCATCTCTACCTATTGTTTGTTCCTCATCACTTATATTGTATCTTGCCCTCGTATTTCACCAGTTATGCTAGTCCCCCAGCCATCCATTTGTTCACTTCTTCCACGTTTCTGTTTTCTTACACACTACTCTTTGTGCAAGGAAAGTCTTCCCAGTACTAACCAGAACAACTTTACAACATCTACCTCAAAACCCTCTTTTGCTATTGACCACTTACATCATGGATGGCTAATATTAGCTTGTTTACTAAAAATATCCAAATGATTCAGAATCATCAAGCTGTTCACAGTTAGCCAATGTTACTTCATCCTCCTTCCCTCATTGATTGTTTTATAAAACACTCACCTGTGCCTCCTTTCAATTTAGGTTTTAACCTTTTCGGGTCAGGGATCACGTCTTAATTTAGAACAATACAGCCCTGATACCTGACTGTGGCCTTTAGGGAATCACACAACACAGATAAAATAAAAAAAAAAAAATAATTTTCTTGCTGCCTTGCTATCAAATAGCAAATATATATATATAATTCTCAGAATGCAACACCTGGGATGGGGGAAGTAGACAATTGCTTATAAAAGTATGTTTATCCTTACATATTGCGAGATGGCATTACTAGATTTTAAGTCAGAAAACTAGAAGAGGAAATGAGATGCCGTATGTAACAGGAAATAGTTTAGCGCATGGGTGTTATCTAAAGGTGACCTGCAAACATAGAAAGTAAATTCCACTGACTTCAGCAATACATATCGATTGAATGCCCTCACTGAAAAGGCAAAGATAGGCATTTAGCATGTAAGGCCAGATCAGACTATGTACAGAGGACCTCCTGGGAGATGCTGAGCAGGCTCCACTTCAAATCACAACCAAGGAAACTGAAAGCACTCAGCATCTTGCAGGATTGCGCCCATGCACAATCCAAATTTGCCCTTTTCCGTTCTTATTGCAGGTCTTTCTGACCTTCAAGTCTATGAGTCTTGGGAATTCACAGACATCTGGCTCCTGATTCTCTACAATACTCCATTGGACCCCATGCTGTGATATCACAACTACTAAGGAAGCTTTCTGGAGCACTGAACCCATCTATAGGGAGCTGAGGCTCTTTCAAGGGCTTTGTGCAGTTTTCCAAGTTACTTTAAAATCATATAACATATTCCCCTTTCCTTCAATATCTATATTCAGAGGTCTGGCACCAGGCTCCAGAGTACCTCATTGGTACCTGAGGCATCACAGTTGATCAAGATAGGCATGTCTTCAGAACATCTCAGAGAAAAAGGTAAGGCTTAGTTGTTTGTAAGATTAATGTCTCTCATTCTAATTAATAGGATCACTGTTCACATATTGGACAAATACATTAAATTTACATCTTATTTGCAAGTCACCTTTTTAAATTTTTTTTTTTTTAGATCTACTAATCTCTAGAATACTCAATACTAACAAAAAGTGGTGCTGCTATGTACATGCAACCACAGAAGGTAAAGAAATAGATGGAAGAGTTGTGCTACCTAACAAGTGCAGCAATTGCTTTGAATAAAAAAAAAGAAATCTGAGAAAGCTCTAGGGCAAATAAATAACATTAAAAAACCCCATAGATCTTCAAAGCAACATTGATTGTGGATCAAAGTGAAAGGCCGTCAAAACCTCCCGAAGCAGCAATATTTCTGCATGTCTAAAAAAGAATGAACTTAGAAGAAAAATGGAAACAACAGTAGGTCTCTGTTAAGCCAACAACAAAGAAACCCTTAGCATAGTAAAACAAAGTCATGTCAAATCCCCATTTTTAGAAATGCATGAACTTCCTTTCATAACATTTTAAACTGTATTTATAGTAACAAGAGTGAAGACTGGAGACAAAAAACAAAGGCATTATTACATGTTACTATTCTGATTTTTGGTCCCATTTGTGAGCTTCAAATATAAAGACATACTGCAATATAATTCCATACCACTGTATGAGCTACTTCAACTACACAATCTCAGTAGAACAGAGGACAAGTGACTGGTAAGCAGATTTTGACAGGCAGCCACATTAAACGTAAACATACAGGCTAACAACCACATCTCGAAAGTAGTTATTTTTTAAAACAGAAAATTCTTTAATTAATTGGCATACAAACTTGCTACTTTTTTTTTTAAGTCTTTTAATTTCAACTATTATGTAGGAACAATAATTTATTCTTAACTAAGACCTGTAGTGCCAGGAAACTACAAAAAAAAAAATACTCAGAACCAAAGCATTAGAACACCCCAGTTCACTCATCCCCTGTACCAAGAAGATTCTGCATAGTGCAGCAAAACAGGCACAATGCTAAGCAATTGGAGCAAACCTCCACATTCATTTAATTATGAATAGGGCTTGGAGGAGGAAAACCAGGCATGCAGAGGGTAATCTAGCAAACATAAGTGATGTGAAAATCTACCAGTTTCAGAATTTTCAGATACTCCCACTTTCAAGTGAAAGTTATAGTTTAAGTATACTTTAGAGCTGCGCTTAGAATAAAGACAAAAAGGACAGTGATGAGGGCAAGTTATTCACAGAAATTCTTTCAAACGGTTCTGGTAAAACACCATCCTTTATAGGCAGATGCTCAATGCCTCATGAAATGTACTGGCCACACCAGTCTTGAGGGTTTACCGGTCTGCAGCATCTGCTCCCTTCAAGCCTATTTTACCTATCTGGGTCATAAGTAAAGCAGTATGCCTGGCAGCCATAACTAACAGCTGAGTGTTGTTCTATGACAACTCCGATCCAGACCACTGAAGGACTGAACCTCAAAAGAACAAACCCCTTCAGTTTAACCTCAAATTTGTGTTGAAACTTTCCAAGTGATCCATTCATTCCCAACAGCCAGGCATTTGTAAATCTACATTCATTTCATTATTTTAGAGTCTTCCTCAATTTTAAAGTGACTGATGAACTCAGAATGTGAAACGACATAGAGACAAAAGTTACCAGAACTGCTGGCTTATGACATCTACTAAAAATATAAACAGCTGATCTACAATCAATTCTTTTGTGATGCACTTGTACTGCGTATGTCTTGTGCAACCAATGAACTTGGAAAATCCAACTCAAGGCACCAAATTAGTATAGAACAGAAGTTAATATTTCAGGACATATAATATTGGTCTTAAGAACACCTAGAACTGAGGAGGCACAAGCTTTTCCATTCAATGGTGTCATTTTCGGTTGCTTTAACTTTTTCAGTCTTTTTAAGCTTTTTCCTGAAATTTGGCAGGTTTGCTCTCTCTGAGCAAACAAACAACTAAGTTTAAAGAATATGAGCCAAAACAGTTCAGTTGTGCTCTCCTCCTCTGTCCTCCCTCCTCCATTTATAAAGTGCAATGTTTTTCTCTCTTCTTAGTGGAGGTGAGGTAGGGTGCTACATATGGAAAGAAGTTAGACCTCAAAGGAACCCTGCCATCCTCCAAAAAATACAGGTCAAGGAATGTCTCCAGGGTTCCTGCCTTATTGATTGCACAGTATAAAACATTTTAATGTGATATAGTGAACAGCTGACTATAGTCGCATTTGTTAGTTTCTTCTTTCATTAAGACTCTATACCAAAAACACTACAAGAATGTCAAGATGACAGACGATTTATTCAAGTATCAAGAAATGATAAATGTAAGGTTGCCTATCAAACTTAAGCCTGATCACTTGGATATACACATTACAAAACGGTCTTATTATAAAATAATTTACTATTTTTTCTGCAGAACTGTTGCCTCTTTCATTGTGCATGCTGAACAAGGAACAAGATAGGGCTGTGTAATGATATGGGTGCAGGGTCCAGATTAACCCTGCTTTAATCTATGTAATTGTTGTATGGGGCATATGAGTCTGAAGTGAGGATGCTAAGGACACCACTATATCCACTTCTACCATGACTAGTGTATAGCTTAGGGCTAAGGAACTAGACTGCAACCCGGGGAATTTGCATTCTTTTTCTGCCTCTTTCAGAGATTTCCTATGCAACCTTGCACAACACATTTAATCTCTTTGTGCTTTGGTTCTGCATAGGTAAAATAATAATTAATAATAATACTTAACTTCACAAGCGTGTTGCAAATGTAAATTGATTTAGCCTTACAAGGCTCTCAGGTACTACAGTGATGAATGTCAAATAAAAGCAAATAAGAGAAAAAACATTTTAGTTAGTTCACAGTTTGGAAAACGTGCAGTACATGAAGCATGGGGCCACACAATGGAGGAACAAAGAGGACAAAGTGAAAAACTCAACAGCTATTTCATTCACTGAGCACTGTCCCCATTCTGTATTGTGTGAGCTAGAGGTACTATGGAAAAAATAGTGCATGAACATACAATTTTGAGACTGTACTGTAATGCATACACATATACAAGGGAGCAGAGTTAAGGTTATCTTACAATCTTAACTTTGTCATTTCATAACTTGGGAGTAATTCACTTTACAAGCTTAACACACTTGTCTTTTTATAGGAAATACAAAAAATGGGTATCAGTACTTATAACTTATTAATTCAACCTTCCTATTGTTAAAAATAAAGAAATTCAGAAGCCATTCAATTGTATAAAACATATATATTGATCTAGCTAGCTCATGAGTGAGTATGTATCAATCACTTCATTCTTTACTTGTCGTTGGAAAGAAATTGATTTAATCAAACCTTGCAGTAATACATTATTGATGTATTCCAAGAAAATGGAATCATAATGAACCATCAGGTCCTTTACACAAAATACTGTAAGTACTCCACAGATTTGGCCTCAATAAAGATCTGCTAGCATGAATCCCTGCACTAGTAGATCCTGATGCATAATCAGGGTCAAAGCACGCAGTCTGTGAATAAGTCCTATAGAAAACAGATTATGGACAAGCTTCTGGATAATTTAGTAACTTTGGGAGGCTGAACAACATTTTGTACAACAGGCAATGTGCTTCATCACCCACTCTTCATATAAAGTGACTACCAGTCCTAGTAGGTTTACACAATCAAGGCTGTTCTGAGTAAGAAAAAGAATGCAACTCAAACAGAGAGAGTTTCCCTATTTATATCAGATCAATCTGTGTTCTAGAAGCTATTGAACTTTTCTACAGAGTTGAGTACACTTTAACAGAGATTTTCCTTGCTCACACAGACCACCTCCTTCCCGCTCATGACGGCTTATATTCCCTGTGGCAGCTACAGCAATTGCTTACATGCAAAACTAATGTTAGGATAGAATTCCAAGTATTTTAAACGTCTTTTAATGAAGTTTAGCAGCTTACAATACAACAAAGCCAGCCACAAGCCACAGTCACAAACAACCATAAAGAGCTATAAAGTTAATGAGTTTGGGAAAAATCTATTCTAGTCATTAGTTTGGGAAAGAGAGTGCCTTCTTAATACTCTTACTCCTTTACCAGGATCCACAGAGTTAAGGAAAGACAATAGTGAGAAAGTAAGAACCTTCGGCCTGGCACATTTCCTGTTTTAGACAGGCATATTTTTCAACTCTAAAAGCGCCTACATCAGACCACCCTTGCTAAAGCTGAACTAACTATAGTAATTTTTTGCCACATGTCCAATGAACCTTATACGTTCAATCAATGCAAGACTCCTATGAGGCACTGGCAGTGACATCTATAGTTAGGACTGCCTCTTATTTTGATATAAATTATGCAGTGGAAGCACTGAAAGGCTGAAATTCCTATGTAATGCTCCATAGTCCCACAAGACACATCCTTTCAAAAAGGACTGTCCTTCACAGCCATTCTAAGACAAAAAATAAATAAAGCAGACATTCACTAGCACCATAAGAAAAGGATCACATTCTTTTGATACTAATTTAATTGTTGAAATAATCAGTAAAATATGAAATTGATATGAATAACCAAAAAAACCCACTCAATATAAACAGCAGCAGATCTTTCTAGCTGTCCTCTTTCTATAACCGCATCTAATCATGAAACAACCCCATCTTCAGGGAAGGCATACGCACTATAGTGTACAACCACACATGCTGTATTGTACACACACACACACTGTGAAATTCCTAGAATGGAGAGAACTCACACAAAAGGGTCCTGAAGCACAAAGTAAATGATGTGTCCTAATACACTTAGTGAACAATAAAACAAAGTCACATAAAACAGATACTGGAGAAAGAAGGCGACAAATAATTCCCCAACCCTCTGGGAACACATTAAGTCTTTAGAGCCAGACAGCTTTCTGAGGGGTGGGATTGATTGCTTGGGCTATTTCTCTACACAGATGGGTGAAGAGGAATCCCTGGATAATTCTCTCTCCTACACACACTAATGGAGTGATGGGAAAGCCTTGGATCTTTCACTTACATATATTTTAAAGTGGGGGAAGGACTTTTCTGGGATATTTGAAACAAATACATGGGAGAAGGAGAAGGGAATTTCTCTCTCACACACATACACACAGGATATTTTTCGACACACACTAAAGAAAGGTGCAGCTATTTCCCCACACATTACCAGGAAAAGGGAGAGCTATGTCTTTCCCACATATACACACTACAAGAGGGGCTACCCTGGTAATTTCACACACACGCATACCAGGGGAAAAGAGGCGCCCCCTGGGGATGAGGGAACTTCACACGCAGTGTGTGTGTGTGGGGAGGGGGTGGATTCCCCTGCTAGCCCCTTAGCCCCTCACACACCCACGTAAAGGGGGGGGGGGACAGCCACTCACACCCGCTACCGCCCGACGAGTCAATCGCTTCGCTCACCCAGCCCTGCACGCTCACTCCAACATCCCCTACTGATTGCAACAAAGCCGGGGGGGAGGGTCTGTACGGGGCTGACCACCCCCTCCACTCGCCGGGGGCTCGCCCGCCCGCCCCCCCGCCCGCATTATGCGAACGCGGCACCTACCAGGCGGGCAGCCTCGGCCCAGGTGCGGTCCTTCTTCTTCCTCTTGTCTTTCATGTTTGCATCTCATTGAGATGGTTCGAGGGGGGAGGGGGGAGGGCGGACTGGAGCGTGTGGGGGAGGGGGGCCCGGAGGGGCTCCACACAGACAAGGCTACACGGGCGCGGAGCTCCGGAGCCCCCGGGGCGGGGGGAGGAGAAGGGGGCTGGGCCGGCTCGGGCTGGGGCTCCTGCAGCAGCACAGCTGACAGCTTGAGGGATGCTCCGCTACTCTGACAACAATGCACTATGACGTCACACAGGGGAATGGCGACCGCACCAAACATCCCAGCCAAGGCGGCCGCCCTCGCGAGGAAACCGCGAGCGAGACCAGAGCGATTCAAAAACCTCGCGAGAGCTGTGAGGGCAGCTGCCCCTGCCCAATGGGGAAGGGGGGGCGCTAAGCCGAGACTACACATCCCAGGCTGCAGTGCGCAGCCAGCCGGCGGAGCGAGCTGTAGCATTGCCCCATGGGAAGTGTAGTCTCCCCTAGGCAGCGGGGCTAGGACCCGCTGCGCGCTGTTGCCAAAATTGCTAGGCAAAGCCGGAAATTTGCGTACGCGTCTGTCAAAGGAGGGGCAGCGCTCGGTTATTATAATGTGTGAGGGGACTGCTAGGCACTATGGCAACGTGGTCATTTATTAGAGCTGGCTTGCTGTGCTTTCAATTATAAAATAAAATGTTTATTTTTAAATCCCACCAAACCTATTAGGGCTATTGCCAAGCAATATATACATTTTAAAGAATCAGAACAGTGTAAGTTACAAAAATTAAAATCTGCATCCACAGCCTCCATCCATGTAGATCCCTGAGATACACTTACATCCACACAGTCTAGCTCTGCTGCACATCCCCACCACAACCATACCTCCATTCTGCCATCCTATGTTCTATCTCCCAATGTATGAACCATCAGCAGTCTCACCACCTCCTCAATCAAATACTGTCTTTCTATTCACCTGCCCTTTACAAGGCAGAGACGATAACATCTCATCTCTTAACCTTGCATAAATCTTCCCACAATAGTTGATACCACAACATTTTCATGTCTTACTCTGTATATATTGCCTCATCCTCTCAATAGCCTAGCAACATCACTATAAATTTATTATTCACTCTACCACTCACACACAGGACTGATATCCACCCTAACCCATCTAAGATACACAGTCCCAAAGTATCTCATACTAAAATAGGCTATAAACAAAAGCCCCTATCCTGCAAAGATTTCCACACAAGCTTAATTCTAAGTATGTGAATAATCCCTTTGAAAACGATGGAACTACTTGCGATGAGGGTTAAACAAATGATTGAGTATCTGCAGAATCAGGGGGACTCACTCCTGGAATTACTAATGATAACCAGTAATGCTCATGGTAGGAAATATGCTCCTGGATTGCTTATTCCACACAGGGGACTGAATGGATAAGCTTAAAGCGTAATACAGTACTTTCCCTTTAGAAACTGAAAAGTAGCTATGATGCTTACCATATACCCATAATGATGTTATATGGACAGTATACATGATAGTAAGGAATAGAAATTGTTTGGAGCATTTTATTTCTGAATTGTCTGGTTTTCAATTTTATTTTTCAAACTACAACATTCTAATGAAATTCATTTTATTGTATGTTCATAACTTTCCAACTTTAACTGTCTTAAAGTTTATATATATATTTTAAAAAGCAAATGAAATTAGACACATCCTTTATATACATTCTCCTAAAAGAATTAACAAGAATTAACCAAGGGCTTGACACATCTTGAGCCCAGTAATGGATACTCTTTCCCCTGGTACTATTACAGATTGTATCTTTTCCAGTTTGTTATTTACCTGTACATGAAGTTCACATACTCCTCTAGTGGGAATAAACTCACCACTGAAGACCACATGTTTTAGCCATATACCTTCACTGTCTGTGGCTTTTCTTTGAGAGTTACTAGCAGTATTTCTACTGTCGGACTGGTGTCCAATTTAAAAATAATAAATGTCCTATTTGTTTTCAGATCGATAGTTCATTCATCTGGTGCTTCAGCAGAGTCCATTACGCCGCTGAGCTAATGGTGCTATCATGATGCCCTTTGTCCACGCTATGCACAGATTGCTGGTACTTGCAAACTCTTTCAAAGTGATGTAATCCATTGTAATTCTTGCATTTTTACATATGGTGGGCATTATCCTAGCTTGCATTGGTTGCCACAGCATGTGCAGTTCCTTGTACTGTTCTTGTTTTACTTTGACTCTAAGCGCCTTTATGCCTCTGATCTCTTCATGCACTTCCCGTACCACCAAATGGCATACACAGCATCCCCTTGCAGCCCAGTATGACACTACTCATCCTGCTCCAGTGGTTCTCTAATGGTTGGCCACTGCCTCTTGCAGGGTCCAGTACTGTGGAACCCAAGCCTTCCAACTAAGCCATTCTCCAGTTCCATCCCTACTTCTGTATAAAAGTCCCAAAACAAGAGAAAGCAAGGTACTAAAAAGAGTGTTGTCTGGCAAGTTTTTGGCAGGACTCCATCCTTGTCTTCAGGTTCTGTCTTCAAACAAAGTCACCCAGTCAGACTCCGTGGGCCCAGTCTCCTTATCAATAGACTTGCCTAGCTGGCATGCTGTCTCAGATTCCTGCATACAACTGCCTCAGTTAACTGAAAATGAATACATTAAATCCTTCAGAACCAGTCACTATCAAAAATTCTGAGCAATATTGTTCCTCCTCATATCAGACGAGAGGTTGCCACTGGCGAGTTACTGGAGAAAGTACACGCCGACCAGGGTTGTCCTTAGGCATACACCTCATACACAAGCTGCATATTAGGGCACCACCAAATTGCCCCAAATATCATGGTGCCCTAGGCAGCTGCGTGCTGCATACGCAGCAGCACCAGCCGTGGCAACCAGACCTATCCCTCAGTCGGCCCCCTCTTAAGGGGCAGGGCCATTCCTAGGGGGGTGTGGGGCCCCCAAAACTCCCTCCGCCCTGCCTCTTACCCTTCCCCCCTGCTCTGCCCCCACCCCGGTCCGCTTCCCTTGCCCTGGCCCCAGCCATGTCATTCGAGTTGGGGAAAGGACCACCCCCAGCTCTCATCAGCGGCAGGAAGTGGAGTGCTGTGGCTGGGAGATGGCAGAGTAGAGCAGGCTGGGGCAGGCTGCTCTGCTTCCCGCCACTGCGTGGAGGATCCCTTCCCCCAAGTCCCCTCCCCCAAGCGACATGGCTGGGGCCAGGACGAGGGAAGCTAAGTGGGCTGCTCCTGGCCCCCTTCTAATTCCCCAGGCCACTCTGGGCCTGTGGAGCCCCCAAAAGTGCCCCCCCAGCTCCTGCCTCCCAGACCCTGGGGCAGGGAGGCCTGTGGCCTCACACAGCCTCCCCGCCCCCCTGCAGAGAGGCTGCATAGGGCACCCAAATGGCTAGAGACGGCCCTGACGCCAACCCAAGCCTGCCACTGCACAATGACCTTTTTCAAAGCAGCAGCTGCACATTTGCCATCACATCACCCATTATGGTCTCATCCACCACGCCAGGATGTTAGGGCGGAAACACTCTGGTGAGAGGAATGGATATTGTTATAATCCCTAACCAGTACCTCGTTGCCAACCCCACAATTTGCCCACCTGGTTTTGACCTGCCCCATCGCCAAAGGTCCCTGTTAAACAGGTTCCAGACTGGGCAAGGTCTCTGTGCAGCCAACCAGTATTGCTGAGGATTTTGTTACAGCCCTTTGTGCAGCTGTGGCACAACACAGACGATGACGCACATTGTCGAGGAATGCCTGCTGACTAGGTCCAGCGGTGGCCTAGACCTGCATCATGCCACTGAAGATGCCATTGCTTGGCTAGGTGACTATGCACACGTTAAATAAAAATACTGTAAAAAATAAAGCTACCTTCTGAATGACTGCCTTTTTACTCACTTTTTACTTTTTATCTTGAAGATACAGAGTGAAATGCTGTTTTAACTTCTTCCAGTTGTCTTCCACATATCTAGAGAGTTTCAGCTCTGGTGGAGCTTTTAACTGCTCATTTCTTCCACTCAGGGTATTTTCTTAATTTCTTTTTACTCCTTTTCCATGTGGTGTTTACTGATCATGCAGAGACAAGGTGAATATTTGTATCATGGGTGGGCAGACCTAAGCTCATACAAAACTAAAGGCCTGCCCGTCAACTGAGAAGGGGCACAGATGTCCTCCACGGCTTCCGCTTCTGGTCCCAGATAAGGGAAAAAATAAACCAAACTGTCAGCCCCATAGGCATATAATCCTATTCCCTCAGGGAGACGTCTTCAGCACCTTTGCCAGGAGCCTTACGGGTAGCTCTGTCTTGCTTCCTAGCCTCCCACTTTCTGAGCTGAGTTGGTCCCTTCTCAAGTTGGAGCATGCTCTGGAGGACTGGAGGGGCAGGGTTATCTGGGCTTACTACTGTTCTTTAATCCCTTGCAGCCCAGTGTAGGATTTCTATACTTATCACATACCCTCCCCCTCAGACCCTGGGTTGTAGTATTCTGCGGTCTGTCCATGTCCCCACCATCCCATGAATATAAAGCTGTGTAATTATTTTTTATGCCTGTTCGATGCATCACCTGAAAGCTATATGGCTGGAGCAAGAGATACCACTGCATGTGTTGGCTATGGGCCTTCATTGAATTCAGCCTGTGGAGTGGTGCATAATCAATTACAAGGCGGAAGGACTGCCCCCACAAGTAATATCGTAGGGCAATTACAGTCCACTTCACTGCCAGGGCCTCCTTCTCAATGACTGAGTATGCTACTGCCTGTGGGAATAACTTCTTATTACAATGGAGAACAGGGTTTTTTTCTCCTCATCCAAATTCCTCAGATAACACCGATCTGAGTCAACATTAGAGGCATCTGTTCAGAGAATAAAGGGCTACAAGAAGTCTGGGTGGAATAGTATTTGTTCCCAGGTCAACTAGTCTTTTAATGCCCCGATGCACAGCTTTATGTCCACCAGACCCTTTTGGGTGCTGTGTGATTTATCAGGTCTGTCAAAGGGGCAGCGATAGTGGTGAAATTAGGGATGAACTGTCAATAGTACCTCGCTAATCCCCAAAACTGCCAAATATGCCTTTTTATGGAAGAAATAGGGCAGCCTGCTAGGGCATGGACTTTGTCCACCAAAGATTGTAGCTGGCCCTGCCCCCTCATGGCATACCCTAGGCAGGTGACTTCTGGGTGCCCAGTTGGCACTGGATTGTGTTCACTGTCAAACCTGCCCCCGAAACCCTCTTGCAGCCACATGCTCATATGTTCGGCCCAGCTCTCTCTGTAGATTACATTATTGCCAATGTAGGTGGCTGCATAGGCCTGGTGTGGCTGTAGTATTCTGTCCATCTGCCTCTGAAAAGTGGCACCAGCCCTATGAAGTCCAAAGTATATGGTTTTAAGCTAGTATAGCCCCCACAGTGTGAAGAAATTATTTTTTTCTTTAGATTCAGTCGTCAAGAGGATTTGCCAGTTTCCCTTCGTCAAGTCAAGGATGGATATATACTTAGCAGCCCCCAGTCTTTCCAGCAGTTTGTTGACCCTAGGCATGGGGCAGGTGTTAAATTTTGAAATGGTGTTCGTCTTCAAGAAGTCAGTACAGAAACACATCAACCCATCTGGCTTAGGCACAAGCACAGCAGGGTTTCTCCACTTGTTGTGTGACTCTTTGACAACTCCTAGTTCTATCATGGCCTGGAGTTCCTGTTCCATCTCCAACATCTTGCTCAGGAGTGCCTGTAGGCTCTTGTGTACCTTCCACCTTTGTTTGGTGTCTACATGGTGGAACATCAAGTAGGTCCATCTGAGTACTGCTGAAAACAGCTTGGGGAATTATTCAACCAGCTGGTGTGTTTGTTGCTCTTATTTAGGCTACAGATCCTTCCCCGTTGGTACTGATGCATATCCTTGTGGTGTTGAGGCCTGAGGTCCGAGTTCTGGATTGGGGGGGGAAACAGGGTGAAAAGGAAGCCCTGTTTTCCTTTCCAGGTCTTCAATAATTTGACATGATACTCCTGGGTAGACTGCCTTTTCCCTACCCTTTTGCCTCCGCTATCCATTCTACCACCTCAAAGGTACCTTGCTAGCAAACCAACAACTTGGATTCCAGGTGGTAGCAGGTGTAACGCTTGGCCTCTGGGCTGGAACCCATGTAGGCGGGGGCCTTTTTTATAGGCTTGTTTCTGAACATGTTCTGCCTTCTGTAGGTTTTCTCCTGCAAACTCCCCCTGAATTTTCAATTTCTCCTGCAGCTGTATAACATACCTCATTACAATGTTTGTCCTGGTGCTTTGCTCTTCCCATGTTTCCCGGAGGAGGTCTAGAAGCCCCCTTGGCTGCTTCCTGTATAATAATTCAAATGGGGAGAACCCTACAGATGCCTGGGGCACCTTGTAGATGGCGAACAAGAGACGGGGGAGTCAGGCATACAAAGCACATTCCAGTGTCAGAATTCAGTGGTCACAAATGTTTTCAACATGCTCATCAACGTTTTGCTAAACCACTTGACCAGCCCATTGTTTGTTTGTTTTTTTGGAGGCGGGGGGGAATTAACTGACATCTTTAAGGACTTGACCTTCAGTAGGCCACATAGCTTCTTCATCAGTTGTTAGGTGAAATTCATCCATTGATCTGTCAACATTTCTCTAGGTATCCCCACCCAGGAAAATATTTTTATGAGTTCACTAGCAACAATAGTCACCCTTGCTGACTGGATGGGAATGGACTTGGGGTATCTGGTGGCATAGTCCAAGGTTACCAGGATGTATTTGTGCCCTGCTGTGGACTTCTTTAATGGACCCTGTCATAAACAGATAGCTAAGGGTTAATGTCTATTTCACCTGCAAAGGGGTAACCAAACACCTGACCAGAGTACCAATCAGGAAACACCGGATTTTTCAAAGCTCAGGAGGAATTCTGGGTGAAGATGTTGTGTCGTTTCTCTCTGTGCTCTCGGTTCTGAGAGTTGAACTGTCTTCTCCCAGCTTGTCTAATCTTCTGTTTCAAGTGTAAGTTACAAAGGTAGCAGCCAGTAGGTTTTTTTATGTGTTTTTGTATTTACATGTATGTATTTGCTGGCTGTTTTAAATGATCTTTTTGGAAAGGCTGTTTATTCGATTTGTTCTTTTAGTAAAGTGACCCGGTATATTGTCATCTTTGATAGTAGAGGACCAGTTTTTATGTTCTTTTTCTTTCTTTTATATAAAGCTGTCTTTTTAAGACCTGTTTGGATTGTTTCCGTAGTAGAACTCACCAGGGAATGTGGTGGGGAGGAAGGAACAGGGTGGGAAGGGCAAATCTCGTTTGGTTCCAGAGTTGGTGCAAAGCTTACCGTTTGCAGGGACTTCTGACTATGAGGGTGAAAGAACTTGATCTATCTGTGTTGCATTTCAAGGATTGAAACAGGTGATCATCCAGGGCCATTTGGGAGGGGAGCCGTGAGAAATTAAGGGAGACCAAGGGGGGGTGTTATGTCCCTTTTGTTGTAGACTCGGGCACTGAGTTTGGGGTCCCCCGGGAAGGTTTTGGGAGACCAGAGTGCGCCAGACACGTCGATGGGTGGTTGGCAGCGCGTATAGATGCTAAGTTGTAATTAAGCTTGGAGGTTTCTGCAGGCACCCACATTTGGGAGTAAGTTCAGGAAGGTGGGACTATATGCTTATAAAGACCCATATGCCTACGCTTATTTTGCTATGAAGGAACAATGTGGCAAGGTGTAACGGTACAAGGTGCCTTTGGAACCTTCTTGTGCCTGGTGCATGGGCGTGTTGGGGCATTTTTGCACTAATCTCATACCTCCAGGTTGGAGTGGCCCCAGCCAGTGAACCTCAGGGTCACCCTGTCAAGTGTCTTTCTCTCTCCTCAAGTAAGCCCATCCGGGACCTGGTGTGAGGCAATTGTGGTACCATCTTCAGAATTCCTAGAACTAGAGTTGCATTCGCTTATTCCCATCCAGATCGCATCACCAGTTGCCCTTCCACCGTATTAGTTCAAAACGGGACTCATGTCGTTCCAATGCTACTAAGGGGCAAGTACTTTACTCTGCAAGGCAAGCAGCTCACAAACTCTGCTCAGTGGGGTGTTGGAATGTTTCTGTGTTTTCCACAAAGTTCTCCTTGTGCCGACAACAGGTGTCTTATATTTTGACCATGGTGCCTACGGTGCAAGCCGCCTGATGGCCTAGCCTGCGCGTGCCAAGGCTGGTCAGACACTCGAAGATCCTGTACTCGACCCGCAGGCAATGAAGGAGTTCTGTAAAGAATTGTCCTTCTCCCCCTTAGTGGTCTTTCGTCTGCCTTGAGGCCCTCTCTTCATCTGTGCGCTTCGCTTCCAGTTCTTACTGCAGCTCATACTCGTTTGATTATTTAGATCCGCCTCTTCCCATGGTTTACGTCCACTCACTTTTCGGGTCCTCGACAGAGGCCCGGATGATATAGCTGCTGTCTCCTCACGCAGACATTGTTGCAGCACGTGCAGCTCTGGCTGCCTTTACTGCTTCCTCAAAAGCTTCCGCCAACCCAAGATGACCAGGCTAAAGCTCAGTACAGCCGGAGAGAGTATCGTGCGAGTGCACTCCGGCGGCCAGGCTATGCCGTATTTCTGTTTGTTTCTCCATCCAGGGCCTGTACCATTTCATGTGTTGCGACAGGTCAATGTACGCCTTCATCATGGAGCGGGGCCTATGTCCCTATGGGGGTACACTGGAGTTACGATTATGTCTCCCAGCTATCTCCTGACCCACAGCTTTCCCAGATCTTCACCCGCGAAGTCTATCGCCTGGTGTACAGCTCTCATCCACCTTGCCTGGTATCAAGCATCTTCCGGTTGGGCACCTCTTTCCGAAGCCTGGTTATCGAGCTGGGTCAGGCGACTCGGTTACCTATCAGGAATAAGGTTGTCTTTCTGAAAGACTGTGCTTGCTGGCCCACACATATCACCAGTACCTAGAAGTTGGACTAGATTGGGACTTCAAGCTGTTCCGACTGTTTTAGACTGAGGAGCCGAGCTCCATGACGACCCATCCTAGTAGCATTTGCGCATATCCTGCCTATCGAGTGCACCATGCGCCACCGTTCGAGCAAGATTGGCTGCGTTAACCATCCGGGGTAAGCGCCTCGCGATAACGTAACAGTTCTGAAGCTCCACCCGACCTACTCGCGTGTGCCGAGGTGTGAGCCATTAACACTATGTGTTAACACTCGAGGGCTGCAGCCAAAGTGCTACGTCATCTATTTAGCAGCTATAGTATTTCCTGGGGGAATAATATCACCTCCCTGTTCTCTCCACCCTTCTTTTCTAACTTCACCCACCTTAACAAGCTTCATCGAACGAGCCATCATTGCTGTGTTAGCCAAGTATTAAATGTTGGTTTGGGTTGTAAAACTATTATCCCCGTGCGTGTGCGTTCTTTTGCGTTGTCTTCCATGTCTGGCAAAAAGAAAATTTTCTCCCTGGAAACCTAAACCCACCCTCTGGTTACATTAATTCTTATGAGAATTAGATTTGCTTAACTATTCGTTCACTAATAGGTTAGCACATTTTTTCAGGAACATAACTGTACAAAGTTAAGCGAGGTCCAGCAGGGACATTACGTAACATATGTTTTTACTCTCTTTAAACCTTGTGTAAAATAACTCTCAATTTCCTTTCTCATATATACTAAAATGTAATTAGTTCAGTATGATAGGGATTGGCTAAAAGTATTCCTTGGGTGTGAAATTAGTAAAGGGCCAACTGACCTGGGGATAAGTGACTGGGTTCCCTTTGGGACTGGGAGTAACCTGAACGATTTGAGGCCATGTGCTGATCCTTGAATGTAAGAGATCATTCTATCACAATGGTAGGCTTGCTGGAGCAGGGTGGGCGAAGGATAGATTCAAGTTAACCAAGGAGATGCCTCTTGTATTCATGTGTTAAGGCGTCGTGTAGAGTTGGCCTGAGGAGACGTTCACGCTGATTCATCGGTGTGCGTGTGAAGTTGAAATTCTAGTAATAGAACTCACAAACAAATCTGAGGGGTTTTGTTGGCCAGTTCTTAACAGTCTGCCTTGGGGTGTGTACTCATGCACCCCTGAGTCATTCCAGACATAGCCTAAGGACAGCTTTCTGTTGACATATAGTTGGCATCTTGCCCAGGCAGCAATGTTTCACTCTGTCCATTCCTTATATATTTTTGTTACCCGATATGGTGTTCATTGATTATTCTTGTTCCATCAAGTTTCGTGTAATGCCTTTCTCCTCATCTTACTCAGGCATTCGTCAAGTTCATCATCTCTAGTTATTTTATACGATTTATAGATTTTTACATTGTAGTATAAAGCACTTATAAAATTTGTTGAAGCTAATTTCATTTTTCTGCCTGTGTGTTCCTAAATCATGTGAGGTGACTGATAGTGGGACACTTTTGCCTTTGGCTAAAAAAAAACAGGAGTACTGTGTTTACCTTAGAGACTAAACAAATTTTTTCAGCACAAGCTTTCGTGGTGCTACAGCTTTTCACTTACGTCGGGATGCACGAGATATGGAATCACAGCAGTTGACAGGACGCAACTATACAGAGAAACGAAAAGGATGGAGTATGCATACCAACTGGAAGATCCAATCAATTGATGATGAGGCTCTTGTCCCATATCTATTCATAGTTGACAGCTATCATCAGGAAACTAATTCCACCATCAGCCACCCTCCATCCCAAGGGCTCGTCGTTCACCTTGCACATCTTACGAATCATGATATATGCCATTCATGTGCAAACACGACAATTGCCCGCTCTGCTATGTACACGTTTGGCCTCAAACCGGAAGTTCTCGTGAGCAATATAAGAGAAATAAATGGACCAAAAATCTGACATCAGGAATCATAAATTCATAAAAACCAGTGGTTGCGAGAAACACTTTCAACCTCCTAAACCCAACTCAGTGACAGACTTGAAGTGGCAATTTTTTGCGCAAATAAAGAAACTTCAATAATCAGACTCTAATAGATACGTTAAGAGAGAGACTGATGAACTTTGGAATTAATATGCAAATTACATACAATTAACTTAGGTTTAAACAGGAGACTGGGGAAATGGGTGCGGGTCATACACTAGTTGATTCTATTCCCTATGTTATAAGTTCTCTCACACGCTTGCTATGCGGTATTCAATTACACTTCAAAGTTTTTTTTTTTTCTCCTGCTGATGATAGCTCATCTCAATATTGGACTCTCCTGTGGTATGGCATTACTTCCACCTTTTTCATGTTCTCGTATGTATATAAGTATCCCCTTCGCTGTCTGGATGTTCCATTCTATGCACTGCCCGAAGGATGAATGTGCGGCTGTAGCTCCATCTGGAAAGCTGTTAGTTGCTGAAATAAATTTGTGGAGTCTCTAAGGTGCACAAGTACTGCTGTTACTTTCTCCGCGCGAATACAGGACTAACACGCGAGACGCAGTGTTGGGAGGGCTACTCAAACTTGGACTGACTCTCTGTGCAGCTCCTCCTACCTGAACTTATAATCCAAAATTCATCCTCTCTTTTCCTTTACTAAGGATATAGATATTCCCCGTTTAATTAAATCGCTCTTTCATGAAGATTTCTCTGTCTAGACTGTGTGTTCCGCTGCTATCTGTGCTCACATATCCACACCTGTAGTTAAAATTCCCCTGCCACCTTTCTAATATACATGCCATTTCAATCTTGGTTCCATTTCTGGTAAGGTGGAGCCCATGCTTCTAGATTTAGGTGCTGCCCCCTTTTCCCAGAAGCGTCCCCCAATCCGTAATTAAACCTAAATCCTTTGCCGTGCCAACAGCTATCATCTCATTTCACTAAGAGGCCTGCAGGTCTGCCCGTCTCAAAACTGGCCCTGGTGGGAAATGGAAGCATTTCAGAAGAATGTTACCTGATGGGGGACTCTGGGTACTTCAATTCTCGTAACTTAAGGCAGCCCTACTTACTGGCCTCCCGGAACCTCTCACCGACTATGTTCGCTATGTATTGTACCTAACATGTACCATGGGACCACTGTCTCCTCCTCAGGCACAGGCACAGTATATCTATTGTAGGATGGACTTAAGAGGTCCACAACCTTCACACCCAGCAGACAAATCACTCGTGGTCTCCCTGTCATCACAACTATCTGTATTTCTAACCTGAAATTCCCCATTATTTTTGCCTGTCTTTCCTAGGTATGAGGAGTCTCCTCTCCCAGAGAGGGTATCCTTCAGTTGTGAAAGGGACACAAGTGACAACATCTGCAAAGATTTGTTGTTTGTACATAACTACTGAGACGTGTCCTTTATGCTCCAGCTTTGATGTTCTCCTTCCTCTGAAACTCTCACCTCAACAGCACAGGAGGCTGTCCAAACTGGTCTGGGAACCGCTCTACTGGCCTGAAGAGTCTCATTCTATGTACCTTTCTGTCCCCCTTTAGCGTCCTCCAGCTTCACCACTCTGTCTCAAGAGCTTAGCTCAATCTCTGAGGGTCAACGCGTTTGCTTGCATCGGAATGCACACAGTATGCCACCTGGCCACAAAGGCAAGTAATCAGAGATGTTGTGCATGCAGTGCAAATAAAACTGGAACAGAAGCTGGAAGTGCCAGTGGCCAGAAACAGTTGACTTGCGAATGGTTCACTGGATCAGTGGTCGAGCGTCTTTGTGAATGATTAGATGTTTAGAAGGAGCTATGAAATTCCTCATGAAGCTATTGGATAGCAGGTGAGGAAATATTTAGAATTCCTGATTTTAGCTATTTATGATAATCTGGGAAAGGGAGATAGCCTCAGGTGTTTGGAGCATTGGTCCTGCTAAAACACCAGGGTTATGAGCTCAATCCTTGAGGGGGCCATGTAGGATCCGGGAAAAGTCTTGTCGGAGTTACTGGGTCGCTGCCTATGCAGGCAAGGGGTTGGACTAGATGAACCTCTCTAGGTCCTTCTGCTGCAAGCCTGGCAGTATATTACTACGAATTCTATACTAATAAGTTGAATTCGTATATAAATGTAATGAATGGGAAAGACAGTTTATCCATCAGATTGTGATATGATACTTACTATAGTTCTTTTAAAATAAAGTAGAACAGAGATTTACAGTGCAGAGAGCGCGTTAGTTAATAGTTATTTGTGCTTAGAACCTCTGCTACAGCAGATTTAATGTTATATGAGAACAGTGCACAAAAAGTGGGACTGTATGACTGCTTGATTTAGATCTTCATTAAAACACTTTCCTTCAAATTCAATAGTCAAAATTTATTAGAAATTAACAAGGCTTAAATTGAAATATACATGATTACATTAAAGCAGGAGCTATTAGGCATATATAATAATAAACTGACTAACTGACATGTTACTTTCCGTGGGGAAGAGAGTGATTACTGCACATCAAATAAAGCCTCACACCACTGTGTTAGTAGGGAGGTGGGGTGCACTGTGAACTGAGAATATCCGCTATTCGCGCCGAGCACAGTCTGGACTCCCAAATGAAGTAAATGCTCCCATAAGTCATTCCAGATAACTCT